>NC_041392.1:382795273-382851378 GCF_002162155.2 Triticum dicoccoides | reverse complement strand
CACGAGGGAGGGGGCTGCTAGCTACTTCCACTTTTCTAGGTGAACCTCGGTTGGGGGGGATGCATTCATATCTTAGGAATCCCATCGTGCCGACACGAGGGAGGGAGGGCTGCTAGCTCTACTTCACACTTTGCTAGGTGAACCTCAGTTGGGGGGCATGCATTCATAGCTTACGATTCCCTTCGTGCCGACACGAGGGAGGGGGTGATGACCCACAAGTGTAGGGGATCTATCATAGCCTTTTCGATTAGTAAGAGTGTCGAACCCAACGAGGAGCAGAAGGAAATGATAAGCAGTTTTCAGTAAGGTATTCTCTGCAAGCACTGAAATTATCGGTAACAGATAGTTTTGTGATAAGGTTGTAACAGCCCTAGAGTACCTGAGTGAAATAGTTGCATATGCACTCATGCATCATGTCTAAAATTTCTGAAAGTTGAATTGACGTTTGTTGAACCCTCAGAAACCAGTTCAAAAATAATCAACATTAAAATGTCTTCAAAGAAGTCCAAGAAAATGTTCCTCTTAGTCTCTGAAAATATTGGCAAGAGGTAAAATTCAAACCAATGTTTTTGGTATCTCAGAAACATTTATTTTGGGCCTTTGAATTAATTCAATAACTATTTGCATTGGATATATATTCTTTATATAATTAATATATGTCCAATAATTCTGGAACATTTTATGTGGTTTGGGATATTTTAGTTCTAGCCACATAATTATTTTCAGGATTTTATAAAATGGTTTGGTGTTAAAACTAAACCCAAAACAATTGCAGAAAAATTGAAAACAGAAACAATTTAGAAAACAGAGAAGAGAGAGAGCTTACCTGGGCCACTGCTGGCCCGGCACTGTGCCGGCCCAGCCGACTAGCCAGCGCCAGTCACCCCCTACCTCGCGCCAGAAGGCAGGGGCACGTGCTCGCCGCGCGCCGGCCACACGCCGGCCACCTCCTGCCTCCCTTCATGCCTCCTTGTCGCTCTGGCCCTCCCTCGTGACGCCACGCATCCCCCGACCTCTGTCGCACTCTCCCTCGCCCTCATCCCCTCCTCTGTCTCTCTCTCACGCGCACGGCCGAACGCCACCATCGCTGCCGCCTGCAGTTGCTGCGGCCAGAGCCACCTCCGAGCCTCTCCGACGCACCCCTGAGCTCCGCCGTGATGCCCCGGTCTTCTCCGCCGAGCCACATGACGCCGGACGCCTCGAAGCACCGTCCCCGACCCCTTCATCCTCCTCGGGTCGCCGGAGATTCGCCTTGCCGCCCCGCTCGCTTCGACACCTCCCCGGCCCCGCCGTCTGCACCAGAAGACTCACCGTGAGCCCCTACCCCTAACCCCCTCCTCTACGCCTCAGTTGCGCCCCTAGCCGCCATCTCCACCGAGGCCAAGCACTCTGCTCCGCCGGCGACGCCGTCGTCGTGGCCATAGCCACGCGAGCTCGAAACCGAGCGCGTCACCGCGTTTGCCACACTCCCAGGAGGCCGTAGCCCCTCTCCATGCCCCTATTGTGCATCCCAGCACCGATCCCGAGCACGCCCGAGCTCCGGCCGCCGCGGCCGAGCTCCCCACTGTCGCCTCCGGCCGCCCCATTCCCGGCTGGCGCCACCATCCGACGCGCGCTGGTTTGGGCTCTCGAATGAGCCCAACCACGCTGCGAACGGGGCCCCAGAGCCCGTTCCCGCGGCCCTCCACCACGTCTGGTCATCGCCGACGGCTAAACGCCGGTGGTTTAGCCCCGGTTGACCAGGGGTTTGACCTCCCCTGACATGTGGGCCCAGGCGCCTGCTTAATTAGTGTTAGGTTTAATTAGTGTTAATTAACTTAGCTAATTAGATGAGCCACTGACATGCGGGCCCGCCCTGCTAATTACCCTAGAATTAGGACTAACAAAAATTAGTTAGTCTAATGACACTGACACGCGGGACCCACTGGTCAGGTTTGACCCAGACCAGCCCCTGTTGACCCACTGACGTCAGCATGACCTAATGCTGACGCAGTAATACATTTTCTGGATTTAATTTAATTCAGGAAATTCCAGAAAATGTTTAAAACTTTAAAAATTCATAGAAATCAACCGTAGCTTAGAATGAAAAAATTTCAGAAAAATTCAAGTATTCTATTTATGGCATTTTCATGCATGTTAGAGCAACTTATATCCTCTGTTTAGGCCAATTCATATAAATGGAATTTAAACTCTCACATATGGAGTTTGAATTTGAACCTAGGGTTCAAACCAACTCCATTTAACATGTTGCTAGTTGCATTAGCTCAAACCACAACATATTGACATGCCATGATCATGCATCATATTGTGCATTGCATTGATTGTGTTTCTTTCTCTGTTGCCGGTGGTTGTCCCCTCTCGATAGACGTTGTACCGACGCTGTGATCGTTGACACTGATGAAGACCCAATGGTATCTTCAGAAGTGCCAGGCAAGCAAAACCCCCTTGTTCATTCCAATACAATCCCACTCTCTCGCTCCTGCTCTCTTTTACTGCATTAGGACAACAACGATTCAACTGTTACATGCTGCGGTAGTTGAACCCTTTTCCGCTGCATGACCTGTCATTGCCACAGTAAATAGATGAAAACCACTAGCATGAGTAAGAGTTGTTTGAGCCCTGATGTGTCTACTCATCCATGCTTGTTTGTCGTGCCTGCTACAGCTTAGAGTTGAGTCAGGTCTGATTCATCGGGGATGAATCGGAGGTGTGTAAACATGTCCTACTGTTGAGAGCTAAGTGTGTGAACACGTTTTGGTAAAGGTAGCGGTGAGAGGCCATGTAGGAGTACATTGTGGGTTGTCTCATTGAAGCCGTCCTCAGGAACTGAGTTATGTGTTTGTGATCCATGAAACAGTTACTACCACGCATTGGGCCTGAAACCAATGGACCCTCTCGGCTTCTTGATCACCCTTGTCCTCTGTCCAGGAGTTGCAACTAGTTTCTGGTGTTTATAGGATATTTTTTGGCGCCCGTGCGTAGCGCTGACCCTAGGGGTGGGCTATGTTGCGGTAGATACAACGTGGCCGGGCATGCCGGGCGCCCGTTTGGGGTCTCGGAACCTTGTACACATCGTCCGGGGCCGTATGTGGAAACCTTGGCCGGACTCCTTGCGGATGGAACCTGGATAGGTGATAAACCTGGACTAGAGACTTGAGTGTTTAGGTAGGCCGTGGCCGACACCCTCGTTGGGCTTCCGCTTGAAGGTTGCCGAGTACATGTCGTGTAAACGACGGTAAGTGGTGAGAGCGTGTGTGAAGAAGTACACCCCTGCAGGGTTACCATCATCTATTCGAATAGCCATGTTCGCGGTAATGGACTTTTGGGTTGCCTATAACAGTTCATAGACAAGTGAAAGTGGATACTCTAAAACTCACGAGATAAGTGTGAGTGCAATGGATGGCCTTCTCGTAGGGAGACGGGAGCGGATCCATAGTGGTGTATTGATATGGTGAATATGTGGACTCGTGTGCGCCACCTCAAAAGAGTTGCTTGCGGTCGTAGTTCAGGTTAGCCACTAAGTCAAAGTTGGCTTCCTGCAGTTAAAATCCACCCCCCCTTGTTGATACCGATGCATATGTAGCTAGTTCTGATGTAAGTCTTGCTGAGTACCTTTGTACTCATGTTTGCTTAATTTATGTTTTGCAGAGAGACTTCAGTCTCGCTAGTAGTTCCGCGTGGACTTCGACGTTTAGCTTGATACCTCAGCTACGATCTTGTGCCCTCGGCAGGATCTGGTAGATAGTCAGGCTTCTTAGCCTTTTTCATTTGTAGATGCCTGTACTTAGACATGTTAAGCTTCCGCTTGTGCCTTGATTTGTATGCTATGATTGTTGGGCCATGAGACCCATGTTTGTAATATCTCGCTCCTCGGAGCCTAATGAATAAATACTTGAGTTGTAGAGTTATGTTGTGATGCCATGTTGTATTTACACATATCGAGCATATTGTGTGTATGATTGAAATGCTTGGTATGTGTGGGATCCGACAATCTAGTTGTTTATCCGTGGCAGCCTCTCTTATGGGGAAATGTAGTCTAGTGCTTCCATGAGCCATAGTAGTCCGCTACAACCTGGTTCACCGGAGTTCGGTTAGCCCAGCACTACTTCTCAGGACACTTGACTGGCCGGCATGTGTTTCACTTCGTTCCTGTGTCTGTCCCTTCGGGGAAATATCACGCAGTGATATCCGGAGTCCTGCCTAGCCTGCTACAGCCTGGGATCCCGGAGTCCTGTTAGCCCAGTGCTACAGCCCGGATTCACACGCTGCTGACCGACATGCTCGATGTGATTCATGTATGCCTGTTCCCATAGGTTAGTGCCGCTTTGGGTTCACAACTAGCCATGTAGGCCCGGGTTCTCTGTCATATCGATGCTAGCGACACTATCATATACATGAGCCAAAAAGCGCAAACGGTCCCGAGCCTTGGTAAGGCGACACCCGTGGGGATACTGTGCATGAGGCCGCAATGTGATATGAGGTGTTACCGGCTAGATCGATGTGACTTGGAATCGGGGTCCTGACAAAGGTAATTTGTAACGAGTAGCAAGTAATAAAAGTGAATAATGTGCAGCAAGATGGCCCAATCCTTTTTGTAGCAAAGGACAAGCCTGGACAAACTCTTATACGAAGGAAAGCGCTCCCGAGGACTCATGGGAATTATCGTCAAGCTACTTCTCATCACGTTCATATGATTCGCGTTCGGTACTTTGATAATTTGATATGTGGGTGGACCGGTGCTTGGGTACTGTCCTTACTTGAACAAGTATCCCACTTATGATTAACCCCCATTGCAAGCATCCACAACTACAACAGAAGTATTAAGGTAAACCTAACCATAGCATGAAACATATGGATCCAAATCAGCCCCTTATGAAGCAACACATAAACTAGGGTTTAAGCTTCTGTCACTCTAGCAACCCATCATCTACTTATTACTTCCCAATGCATCCCTCTAGGCCCAAACAATGGTGAAGTGTCATGTAGTCGACGTTCACATGACACCACTAGAGGGATGACAACATACATCTCATCAAAGTATCGAACGAATACCAAATTCACATGACTACTTATAGCAAGACTTCTCCCATGTCCTCAGGAACAAACGTAACTACTCACAAATAATATTCATGTTCATAGTCAGAGGTGTATTAATATGCATAATGGATCTGAACATATGATCTTCCACCAAGTAAACCAACTAGCATCAACTACAAGGAGTAATCAACACTACTAGCAACCCACAAGTACCAATCTGAGGTTTGGATACAAAGATTGGATTCAAGAGATGAACTAGGGTTTGAGATGAGATGGTGCTGGTAAAGATGTTGATGGAGATTGACCCCCTCCTGATGAGAGGATCATTGGTGATGATTTCCCCCTGAAGTTTCCTCGACAGAACAGCTCTGCCAGAGCCCTAGATTGGTTCCCCCAAGGTTCTGCCTCGTGGCGGCGGAGTTTCTTCCCGAAATCTTGCTTATGATTTTTTCTCAAACGAAAGACTTCATATAGTAGAAGATGGGCACTGAAGGCATGCCAGTGGGCCCACGAGGCAGGGGGCGCGCCTTGGGGTGGTAGGGCGTGCCCCCACCCTTATGCCTTGGGTGTGGGCCCCCTCTGGTGGATTCTTTTGCCAGTATTTTTTATTAATTCCAAAAATAACTTCCATGAAGTTTCAAGGCTTTTTGAGCTGTGCAGAATAGGTCTCTAATATTTGCTCCTTTTCCAGCCCAGAATTCCAGCTGCCGGCATTCTCCCTCTTCATGTAAACCTTGTAAAATAAGAGAGAATAGGCATAAGCATTGTGACATAATGTGTAATAACAACCCATAATACAATAAATATCGATATAAAAGCATGATGCAAAATGGACGTATCAACTCCCCCAAGCTTAGACCTCGCTTGTCCTCAAACAAAAGCCGATATCAAAAAATATGTCCACGTGTTTAGAGATAGAGGTGTCGATAAAATAAAATACGGACATGAGGGCATCATGATCATTATTAGAACAGCAACATATTTATATATATATATATATATATATATATATATATATATATATATATATATATATATTGTCATATGATCTCCCATGCTAAAGTAACAATTCAATCACAATTTCAAGTATGAATCATAAACTTCATTGAGAACCAACAAACTCTAATTTCAGTCATTGAGGCAATTGCAATTTATCATAACATAGGAAAGATTCAATATAAGAGCTTCTCAGCAAGTCCACATACTCAACCACCTTTTAGTCTTTCACAATTGCTAACACTCACGTGATATTTATGGTTATGGAGTTTTAGCTGGACACAGAGAAAGATAGGGGCTTATAGTTTGCCTCCCAACTTTTTACCTCAAGGGTAATTGAGGGAGTCCTGGATTAGGGGGTCTCCGGACGGCCGGACTGTTGGACTATGAAGACACAAGATTGAAGACTTCGTCCCGTGTCCGGATGGGACTCTACTTGGCATGGAAGGCAAGCTAGGCAATACAGATATGTATATCTCCTCCTTTGTAACCGACCTTGTGTAACCCTAGCCCCCTCTGGTGTCTATATAAACCGGAGGGTTTTAGTCCGTAGGACAACAGATAATCATACCATAGGCTAGCTTCTAGGGTTTAGCCTCTCCGATCTCGTGGTAGATCAACTCTTGTACTACTCATATTATCAAGAATAATCAAGTAGGACGTAGGGTTTTACCTCCGTCAAGAGGGCCCGAACCTGGGTAAAACATCGTGTCCCCTACCTCCTGTTACCATCCGCCTTAGACGCACAGTTCGGGACCCCCTACCCGAGATCCGTCGGTTTTGACACCGACATTGGTGCTTTCATTGAGAGTTCCTCTGTGTCGTCGCCATTAGGCTTGATGGCTCCTTCGATCATCGATAGCGATGCGGTCCAGGGTGAGACTTTTCTCCCCGGACAGATCTTTGTATTTGGCGGCTTCACACTGCGAGCCAACTCGCTTGGCCATCTGGAGCAGATCGAGAGTTACGCCCCTGGCCACCAGGTCAGGGTTGCAAGCTTAAACCACACGGCCGATATCCGCGGAGACTTGATCTTCGACGAATTCGAGCCCCTTTTTAGTGCGGTACACGGTCACGATGAGAATGATTTAGCTCTGCCATCGGACAGTGTCCAGGAGATCGCGCCGGCAACCGCTCCGACCCTCAATTCGGAGCCAGTTGCGCCATCCATGGACAGGTGGACAGACCCCGCCACAAAGGCCGCACTCTCATCGGCGATCGAGCCGAGTATCGACCTTACCCTTCACGGGAGCCGTGACGCCGAACTACTGGATCCCTCCCCGGCCACGAACTCCGAACCGCCTGCGCCCGTGCCTATCGAATCCGATTGGGCACCGATCATGGAGTTTACCTCCGCGGATATTTTTCAGCACTCGCCCTTCGGTGACATACTAAACTCATTAAGGTCTCTCTCCTTGTCAGGAGAATCCTGGCCGAACTATGTCCGGCGGGATTGGGATGCGGATGACGAAGAAATTCTCCGCCCACCCACCACCCACTTAGTAGCCACTGTCGACGACTTAACAGACATGCTCGACTTTGACTCCGAAGACATCAACGGTATGGACGACGATGCGGGAGATGAAGAGGAACCACTGCCCACAGGGCACTGGACATCCACCTCATCATATGATATATACATGGTGGACACACCCAAAGAAGGCAATGGCGATGAGACAGCGGAGGATGACCCCTCAAAGAAGCAACCCAAGCGCCAATGTCAGCGGCGCCGCTCTAAGTCTCGCCAAAGCAAAAGCGGTGACACCGGCACAGGAGATAATACCACTCCGGACAATGCTGAAGACGACAACAATCCCCTCCAGCAAGATTTAGGGCAGGAGGATGGAGAAGCCAGCCCTCCCGAGAGAGCAGCAGATGGAGAGACGGAGGATGATAATTACATACCTCCCTCCGAAGACGAGGCAAGCCTCAACGATGAAGAATTCGTCATGCCTGAGGATCCCGTCGAAAAAGAGCGCTTCAAGCGCCGGCTTATAGCCACGGCAAATAGCCTTAGGAAAAAGCAACAGCAGCTTCAAGCTGATCAAGATTTGCTAGCTGACAGATGGACTGAAGTCCTTGCGGCCGAGGAATATAAACTCGAATGCCCCTCCAAGAGTTACCCAAAGCGTAGGTTGCTACCCCGACTGGAGGAGGAAGCACTCAAACCTACATCTCCAGCATATGATGCGGCTGACCGGTCACCTCGTGGCCGTGACAAAGAGGCATTTCATCCAAAAGCTCAGCCTGCACTCTGACGCCACTCAAATAAAAATGTCAAGGCATGGGGAAATACGCCAGACCTACGAGACGTATTGGAGGACAAAGCAAAAAATGCAAGAGCGATCTACGGATCACGAGGGCGCTCCACTATGCGAGACGATAACCGTCACGCTGGATACCGTAAAAGTAAGTCCGGCCAGGCCGAACACAGCGGGCAAGACTCATTTGAGCTGCGTCGTGATATAGCCCAGTACAGAGGCGCCGCACACCCCCTATGCTTCACAGACGAAGTAATGGATCACCAAATCCCAGAGGGTTTGAAACCCATAAATATCGAATCGTACGACGGCACAACAGATCCTGTGGTATGGATCAAGGATTTCCTCCTGCACATCCACATGGCCCGCGGTGATGATCTACACGCCATCAAATACCTCCCACTCAACCTCAAAGGACCAGCTCGGCATTGGCTCAAGAACCTGCCAGCGGAATCCATTGGCTGTTGGGAAGATATGGAAGTCGCATTCCTCGACAACTTCCAGGGCACTTATGTGCGACCACCGGATGCCGATGAATTGAGCCACATAATTCAGCAGCCAGAGGAATCGGCCAGGCAATTCTGGACACGGTTCCTAACAAAGAAAAATCAAATCATCAACTGTCCGGATGCAGAGGCCCTAGCAGCTTTTAAGCACAACATCCGCGACGAGTGGCTCGCCCGACACCTTGGCCAGGAAAAGCCGAAATCTATCGCAGCCCTCACGACACTCATGACCCGCTTCTGCGCGGGAGAAGACAGCTGGCTGGCTCGCAACAATAACATATCAAAGAACCATGGTACTTCGGATACCAAGGATGGCAATGGCAGGTCACGCTGCAACAAACACAAGCGCCGAATGAACAACGACAATACCGAGGATACATCAGTCAATGCCGGATTCAAAGGCTCTAAACCCGGTCAGCGGAAAAAGCCATTCAAAAGAAGCACTCCGGGACCATCCAATTTGGACCGTATACTCGACCGCTCGTGTCAAATACACGGCACCCCCGACAAGCCAGCCAACCACACCAACAAGGCTTGTTGGGTGTTCAAGTAGGCCGGAAAGTTAAACGCCGAAAACAAAGATAAGGGGTCACATAGCGATGACTAGGAGGAGCCCCGGCAGCGGAACACCGGAGGACAGAAGAGGTTCCCCCCTCAAGTGCGGACGGTGAACATGATATATGCAACCCACATCCCCAAGAGGGAGCGGAAGCATGCGCTAAGGGACGTATATACGTTGGAGCTAGTCGCCCCAAAGTTCAATCCATGGTCCTCTTGTCCGATCACTTTCGATCGCAGGGACCACCCCACTAGTATCCGTCATGGCGGATTCGCCGAACTGGTCCTAGACCCAATCATCGATGGATTTCACCTCACTCGAGTCCTTATGGATGGCGGCAGCAGCCTGAACCTGCTTTATCAGGACACAGTGCGCAAAACGGGTATAGACCCCTCAAGGATCAAACCCACAAAAACGAAGGCGTCATACCAGGTGTAGAGGCCCATTGCACAGGCTCAGTCACACTGGAAGTGGTCTTCGGATCCCCGGATAACTTCCGAAGCGAGGAGTTAATCTCCGATATAGTCCCGTTCCGCAGTGGCTATCATGCACTGCTCGGGTGAACCGCATTTGCGAGATTCAATGCGGTACCGCATTATGCATACCTCAAGCTCAAGATGCCAGGACCTCGGGGGGTCATCACAGTTAATGGAAACACAAAGCGCTCTCTCCGTACGGAGGAGCACACTGCGGCCGTCGCAGCAGAAGCGCAAAGCAGCCTCTTAAGGCACTCCACCAGTTCGGTGATTCAAGACCCGGACACCTTCAAGCGCGCCCGAAATAATCGGCAACAAGAACGCCTGGCACGTTCCGAGCTTGCATAGCAATGCGGCCCCCACCCCAGTACTAGCCAAACGGCGAAATCCGTGCCACGCATACATAATTACGCATTAAAAATACCGTGGGCACAGGTGGGGAGGGGGGCACGACTACGGCACGCCCCAAGACGCGGCTCAACCGCACTAGGGGCTTCCCGCTTTGTTATTTTTCTCTTTTTCAGGACCTTAATCTCTGGAAACCCCATCTGGCAGTACGGTTGCCGGACACACGATGCAACAACCAAGGAGGCAGAAAGCTATGTCGCACCACAGAACTCCCAGGTGGTCTCTGACAACGAGTGAAATACCTGCTTTAAATACCATTACTCAGCTTGCCCTTGGAGGGGACATGTCAAATAGTCCTACTTTTTGCTTATCGCACTACTTGTATCATTCTACTTTAACGCACCTTTTTGAATAAACAATGCATAGCACTAGACTATTATCGCATTCTTTATTCTTCCTTTATATATATATATGTTCATTCATGACATCCAGCACCCGTACACTCCGGTATGGATAATACGCTAGGGGCTTAAGCATACCCCATATTGCGGCGTGAGAAGTCCGAACACTTTCGACAGTGCAGCACCCCGAACTTATAGCATTATATGCATCAGCTCCGAATCATGTCTTAGGTCAATAGTTGGGTTTGCCCGTCTCCCATGTTTTGGTGCCTTATGTTCCAATATATCGGCTAAGGTAGCACTGGGAGAACTACTATGATTGTGCCCCGGTTCAGCTGGGCTAAGCACCTCAGCAGAGAAAGCTAAAAATGACTATCATGATAAGGCGAGAGTTGGTCGCTGTTCGAGAGGTTTCGAGTCCCTAAAGACTTATGCCGCTTAGAGCGAGGAGTTGGCTTTGTCCGGCTTAAGGCATGTATAGCGCCCCGAATTCGGCCTTCCGAATACTAGGGGCTTCGCCAAAATTTAAAATTATAGAATTCTATGGCTAAGTGAGAGTGATAAAGCATTATAGTCCAATTGCCTTGTTCGTTGTGCTGAGCACCTCCCTCGAAGGACCCAAAAATGGGAAAAAGAGTGCTTAGGTTTATCCTGAACACCCCAGCACTCATGGCATGGGGGCTGAAGCCGACGACTAGCCATCTCTCAGATTTGATAAACAGCCGAACAAAAGGTAATATTTTAAATTCAAACAAGCATTGCATAGAGCATATGAACAAGTTTTCATAATACATGATCACACGAGCAAGTTCATTCAAATATTACATCTTTCGCACACTCGTCCGCTACAAGACGGGCACCCTTCAGGACACCCTCATAATACATCTCGGGGTGGCGATGCTCCTTGCCCTACGGCGGCCCCTCCTTCACCAGCTTCTCAGCGTCCATCTTGGCCCAGTGCACCTTCGCACGGGCAAAGGCCTGGCGTGCACCCTCGATGCAGACGGACCGCTTTATGGCCTCCAGCCATGGGCAGGCATCCATAAGCCGCCTCACCAGGCCAAAGTAGCTGTTGGGAAGGGCGTCGCCAGGCCACATCCGGACTATAAGGCCCCTCATGGCTTGTTCGGCCGCCTTGTGCAGCTCGAACAGTTGGTTCAGCTGGTCGCTCATAGGCATCGGGTGTTCGGTCCCAGTATATTGAGACCAGAACGGCTTCTCCGTCGAGCTTCCCTCCTCGGCCTGGTAAAACTTTGCGGCATCCAACACGCTGCGGGGCAAATCTGCGAATGCTCCTGGAGAGCTCCGGACTCGGGTAAGTAACACGTAATTTACTTTCACATCCTTGCTTTGCATATTGAATGCCTTACCCGCCACTATCTTCCTCATCGCCTCAATCTCCTGGAGGGCCTTTTGGGCTTTAGCCTTGGCATTCTTTGCGCTCTCAAGGGCCGCGGCAAGCTCAGACTCTCGCGTCTTCGAGTCAAGCTCCAACGCCTCGTGCTTCGTCACGAGAGCTTGGAGCTCTTGCTGCACCTCGCCCACCCGTGCCTCTTGCTTTTCCCGCTCGGTGCGCTCCTGGGCCGCTTTGTTTTTGGCCTCGGACAGTGGTTGCTTCAGGGTCGCCACTTCGGTCGTGGCCCCTGGCAAATTCATGATGAACCTGTCATTTTGCAATCGCATCTTTTTTGTATATATATATATATATATCTATAGACAAGGTATTACTTACCTTTGTTCTCCTCGAGCTGCCTCTTGGCAAGGCCCAGCTCTTTCTCGGACCCCTCGAGGTCCTGCTTCAGTGCGGCGACCTCCGCAGTCAGTGCGGCAGAGGTCAGCAACGAAGCCTGCATACGCATATAGACATACTTATATTAGACTCCTGCAGATATTATTTGATCCTCTATTCGGCTTTTCTTTGTGAACACCAAACAGAGCATCAGGGGCTACTGTCTATGCAGCAATATTTTTCCTATATTTTAAATACTTATTTCAAAGCCTGTTAGAGGTTGGCACATGCTTCAGTCAGTCCGCTCTTGGCGGACTGAACCTTCTTGATCACCGCACTCATAATAGTGCGGTGCTCTTCATCGATGGAAGCGCCGCGAAGCGCTCCCAGCAGGTTGTCCGGTGCCTCTGGATGGATAGAGGTCGCCGGCACAGGCGTCTGGCCCCTCTTAGAAGGGGGCCGCCTGCCCGAGCCCGGAACCACTGGAGGGTCCGGCACGGTGTTCGGCTGAGAGCCGAACTTGGGGCCCCCGGGAGCCTTCCTCCCTTTGCTCCTGGAGTCCGAAAGGTCGCCTTGAGGCGCCTCCGGGACTATCTCCCCCCCGGCTCGGTGCCCCTTGAGACAATGCCTTGATATTGTCTGTAGGGCAAGGGGAGGAGGCGGTCAGAAGTGGATCACTATCCATATCCAACGAGGCCAAGGAACCATCCGACGAGGATACGTCGATACGGGCTTGGGGCGGTCTGCATAATCATATTCGGCGTTAGGAGAAGCAGTGCGACAACGGTATGCTATGAGTTACTCTGGTATCTGAATACTTACGACTTCGCCAGGGGCTTGGCCCTGAGCAGCCACTCGTCTTCGCCTTCGGCGGCGGGGGTGGAGCAGTCCGGAAGAAGAGTCCTTCCCTTCTTGGACCCTTCGGTCTCCCCGGATGGGGCGGCCTTCCTTTTCTTGTCTCCCTCGGCTGGAGGGGGAGCATCTTCATATTCCTCCTCGTTTTCATGGGAGGAGTGCGTCGCGGAGTTATCGGACGATGAGTCCGATACCACCTGGCGCCGGGAACTCTTTCGGGTTCCCTTGGCCTTCTTCTTGGTCTTCTCCGACACCTTATAAGGAGCCGGAGTCAGCATCTCCGTCAGGAGAGCGTCCGTGGTGTCTTCGGGCAGGGGGGCCAAACAGTTAATCTGCTCCGATGCCTCCACCCAGTCCTATCAAAGGCATGGGAGCTCAGACCCCGCACATGGTTAAGCTATGAGAAATAAATATCCTACCAGATGTACAGAACTTACTGGATTCGCAGGGCGCTTCACGCTTAGCCCGCGGTCCTCGGTAAGAGAGGGAAGGACCTCGGCGCCCTTGAACAGTACCCTCCAGACGTCCTTATGCGTCGTGTCAAAGAGCTCGTATAGAGTCAGGTGCTGGGCCGGGTCGAACTCCCATAAGTTGAAATCCCATTGTTGCCACGGGAGGATCCCGCGGAAGAGCATGACCTGGACTATTTTGACAAGCTTAAGTTTCTTGCTTATCATGTTCCGGATACACTTCTGGAGTCCGTCCAGCTCCACCGATGAACCCCAGGACATGCCCTTCTCCTTCCAGGAAGTGAGCCGCATGGGGATTCCGGATCGAAACTTGGGGGCCGCCACCCAGTTGGTGTCGCGCGGCTCGGTGATGTAGAACCACCCTGATTTCCACCCCTCTACGGTCTCCACGAAGGAGCCCTCGAGCTATGCAATGTTGCGCATTTTGCCCACCATGGCTCTGCCGCATTCCGCTTGTTGGCCGCCTACAACCTTCGGCTTGATATTGAAGGTCTTCAGCCATAGGCCAATGTGGGGCTGGATGCGGAGGAAAGCCTCACACATGACGATGAACGCCGAGATGTTGAGGATGAAATTCGGGGCCAGATCATGAAAGTCCAGCCCATAATAGAACATGAGGTCGCAGACAAATGGATGGAGGGGAAACCCTAGTCCACGGATGAAGTGGGGGAGGAAGACCACCCTCTCGTGAGGTTCTGGGGTAGGGATGACCTGCCCCGCGGTTGGCAGCCGGTGCGCGATATCCGCGGCTAAGTATCCGGCTCCACGCAGCTTTTTGATGTGTCCCTCCGTGACGGAGGAGGCCATCCACTTGCCTCCCGCTCCGTACATGTGTTGGAGAGAGTTGAGGAGAAGGATGTGGACTTGGGCATTGGAGCTCGAGTGCGCAAGAATGGATGAGCAAGGAGGAAGAAGGCGTGGGTAGAAAAAGGTGAGACCTTATCCTTTATAAGGGCGGACGAAACTATGCGCCCCCACTAGCCTGGTAAAACTCTCTTATCCCCCAAACATTGTAATTGGTGGCACGGTTGGGTTACCCACGTCCGTAGTGATGAGAATCCCATAATAAGGGGAACATGATTTCTGCTTTGACAAGACGTGTCAAGAAACTGCCTCGCGTTATGTGCGGGGCTGGTTAAAGAAAAACGGTTCGAATAATTACCGGGTCATGGCGTGATGTCGTGCTGCCAAAACGTGTCAGCAGATTAGATTTGTGGAAATATTATTCTCTCTACGGTGGTATGTGGAACTTATTTTGCAGGGTTGGACACTATCCTTGTATTCAAATTCTTCCGTGTTGTATTCGGAGGAGGAACCCGCCTTGCAATGCCGAAGACAACACTGCACGCTGGACTCATCGTCATTGAAGCCTGGTTCAGGGGCTACTCAGGGAGTCCTGGATTAGGGGGTCTCCGGATGGCCGGACTATATCCTTTGGCCGGACTGTTGGACTATGAAGACACAAGATTGAAGACTTCGTCCCGTGTCCAGATGGGACTCTACTTGGCGTGGAAGTCAAGCTAAGCAATAAGGATATGTATATCTCCTCCTTTGTAACCGACCTTGTGTAACCCTAGCCCCCTCTGGTGTCTATATAAACCGGAGGGTTTTAGTCCGTAGGACAACAGACAATCATACCATAAACAACAGACAAACCATACGTGCATGCTACGGGAATCACAAACTTTAACACAAGTATTTCTCAAATTTACAACTACTCAACTAGCATGACTTTGATATCACCATCTTCATATCTCGAAACAATCATCAAGTATCAAACTTCTCATAGTATTCAATGCACTTTATATGAAAGTTTTTATTATACCCATCTAGGATGCCCATCGTATTAGGACTAGTTTCATAACCAAAGCAAATTACCATGTTGTTTAGGACTATCAAAATAATATAAGTGAATCATGAGAGTTCATCTATTTCTTCAAAATAAAACCACCGACATGCTCTAAAAAGATATAAGTGAAGCACTAGAGCAAATGACAAGCTACTCCAAAAGATATAAGTGAAGATCAATGAGTAGTCGAATAATTATGCAACTATGTGAAGACTCTCTAACATTTAAGAATTTCAGATCTTGGTTTTTATTCAAACAACGAGCTAAAAAAATAAAATAAAATGATGCTCCAAGCAAAACACATATCATGTAGTGAATAAAAATATAGCCTTAAGTAAAGTTACCGATGAACGAAGACGAAAGAGGGGATGCCATCCGGGGCATCCCCAAACTTAGGCTTTTGGTTGTCCTTGAATATTACCTTGGGGTGCCTTGGGCATCTCCAAGTTTAGGCTCTTGCCACTACTTATTCCATATTCCATCGAATCTTTACCCAAAACTTGAAAACTTCACAACACAAAATTCAACAAAAAATCTCATGAGCTCCGTTAGTATAAGAAAATAAATCACCACTTTTTGGTACTGTTGTGAACTCATTCTAAATTCATATTGGTGTAATATCTAATGTATTCCAACTTCTCTATGGTTCATACCCTCCGACACTACTCATAGATTCATCAAAATAAGCAAACAACACATAGAAAACAGAATCTGTCAAAAATAGAACAGTTTGTAGCAATCTGTAGGTTTCGAATACTATTGTAAATCCAAAAATTCTACCAAATTAGGACGAAATAAATAATTTTTATATTAATCTACTGCAGTTGGAATTGGTATTTTATCGCTCGCTCGTAAAAATGAAAAATTATTCTCGGAGCACATACTTTCCGTTTTTATCAGCAAGATCAAACAACAATCACCCAAGTATATCCTAAAGGCTTTACTTGGCACAAAAACTAATTAAAACATAAAAAAACACAATCATAAGAGAGGATAGATGATTTATTTATTACTAAATAGGAACAAAACGCAAGGAAAAAAAATAAAATTGGGTTGCCTCCCAACAAGCGCTATCTTTTAACGCCCCTTGCTAGGCATGATGATTTCAATGATGCTCACATAAAGGATAAGAATTGAAACATAAAGAGAGAATCATGAAGAATATGACTAGCACATTTAAGTCTAACCCACTTCCTATGCATAGGGATTTTGTGATCAAACAACTTGTGGGAACAAGAATCAACTTGCATAGGATGGTAAAACAAGCAAATCTTCAAGATTTTCAACACATAGAGCGGAAACTTGATATTATTGCAACTACTACAAGCATATGTTCCTCCCTCATAATAATTACATGTAGGATCATAAGAAAATTCTACAATATAGCTATCACAGAACATATTCTTAACACGATCCACATGTATGCAAAGTTCACACTCTTCCAAAATAGTGGGGTTAACATTAACTAAAGTCATGACCTCTCCAAACCCACTTTCATAATTATCACAATAAGATTCAACACCCTCCAAAATAGTGGGATCATTACTTCCTAAAGTTGACACTCTTCCAAACCCACTTTCATCAATATAATCATCATAAATAGGTGGCATGATATCATCAAAATAAATTTGCTCATCAAAACATGGGGGGCAAAAATATCATCTTCATCAAACATATCATCCCCAAGCTTGTGGCTTTGCATATCATTAGCATCATGGATATTCAAAGAATTCATACTAATAACATTGCAATCATGCTCATCATCCAAAGGTTTAGTGCCAAACATTTTAATACATTCTTCTTCTAACACTTTGGCACAATTATCGGAATCCTTATTTTCACGAAAGACATTAAAAATATGAAGCATATGAGGCAACCTTAATTCCATTTTTTGTAGTTTTCTTTTATATACTAAACTAGTGATAAAACAATAAACTAAATGATTTGATTGCAAGATCTAAAGATATACCTTCAAGCACTCGCCTCCCCGGCAACGGCGCCAGAAAAGAGCTTGATGTCTACTACACAACTTTCTTCTTGTAGACGTTGTTGGGCCTCCAAGTGCTGAGGTTTGTAGGACAATAGAAAATTTCCCTCATGTGGATGACCTAAGGTTTATCAATCTGTGGGAGACATAGGATGAAGATGGTCTCTCTCAAACAACCCTACAACCAAATAACAAAGAGTCTCTTGTGTCCCCAACACACCCAATGCAATGGTAAATTGTATAGGTGCACTAGTTCGGCGAAGAGATGGTGATACAAGTGCAATATGGACGGTAGATATAGGTTTTTGTAATCTGAAAATATAAAAACAGCAAGGTAACTAATGATAAAAGTGAGCACGAACGATATTGCAATGTTAGGAAACAAGGGCTAGGGTTCATACTTTCACTAGTGCAAGTTCTCTCAACAATAATAACATAATTGGATCATATAACCATCTCTCAACATGCAACAAAGAGTCACTCCAAAGTCACTAATAGCGGAGAACAAACGAAGAGATTATTGTAGGGTACGAAACCACCTCAAAGTTATCCTTTCTGATCGATCTATTCAAGAGTCCGTAGTAAAATAACATGAAGCTATTCTTTACGTTCAATCTATCATAGAGTTTGTACTAGAATAACACCTTAATACACAAATCAACCAAAACCCTAATGTCACCTAGACACTCCAATGTCACCTCAAGTATCCGTGGGTATGATTATATGATATGCATCACATAATCTCAGATTCATCTATTCAACCAACACAAAGAATTTTAAAGAGTGCCCCAAAGTTTCTACCAGAGAGTCAAGACGAAAACGTGTGCCAACCCCTATGCATAAGTTCACGAGGTCACGGAACTCACAAGTTGATCACCAAAACATACATCAAGTGGATCACGTGATATCCCATTGTCACCACAGATAAGCACATGCAAGACATACATCACGTGTTCTCAAATCCTTAAAGACTCAATCCGATAAGATAACTTCAAAGGGAAAAACTCAATTCATCACAAGAGAGTAGAGGGGGAGAAACATCATAAGATCCAACTATAATAGCAAAGCTCGCGATACATCAAGATCGTGCCAAATCAAGAACACGGGATAAAGAGATTAAACACATAGCTATTGGTACATACCCTCAGCCCCAAGGGTGGACTACTCCCTCCTTGTCATGGAGAGCGCCGGGATGATCAAGATGGCCATCGGACTGGGATTCCCCCTCCGGAAGGGTGCTGGAACGGGTCTATATTGGTTTTCGGTGGCTACAAAGGCTTGCGGCGGCAGAACTCCCGATCTATGTTTTATTTCTGGTTGTTTATGTATTTATAGGAATTTTTGGCGTAGGTCTCACGTCAGGGAGGGTCTCCGGATCATCCACGAGATAGGGGCCCACGCCCAGGGGTGTAGGGAGTGCCTCCTACCCTCGTGGACTACCCGGGACTCTTCTGGCCCAACTCTTTTACTCCAGGGCTTCTTTTGGTCCATAAAAAATCATCAAAAATTGGCACGTCAATTGGAATCCGTTTGGTATTCCTTTTCTGCGATACTCAAAACAAGGGAAAAAAAGAAACTGGCACTGGGCTCTAGGTTAATAGGTTAGTCCCAAAAATCATATAAAATAGCATATAAATGCATATAAAACATCAAAGGTTGATAATATAATAGCATGGAACAATCAAAAATTATAGATACGTTGGAGACGTATCACCCACCGATCTCCATACCCAGGCAGCCCTGAGTTTCTTAGATGACGCCTGCCAAACGCCCCTTTCCCAGAGATCCCCATCCCCATCCCCCACTCCAGAGCGTCGCAGCCTAAGCCCGGCTATGCTTCCCGTGGAGCTTGAGGAGCGACTGGCCCAAAAGAGGTGTATAGCGGTCTCTTCGTCCGACGTCGCCGAGGAAGCCGACGACCATTACTGGCAGCAGGCACTCAAGCAGCAGGCTAGAGTATGCGGGCATGTCTCGTCAGCCGGCTACGACATCGAGGTCATCGACAGCGACACCCTGAGGCGGGATGTGTCACAGGTTAAGTGACCCACCCCCAACCCCTTGGGTTCAACCGCCGTCAATCTCATCCATGGCCCAGTCGATGATCTCCTCTGGCTCGCTGTCAACAATTTGCCATTCTACATCGCCATCGAGCCCCTTTTGTCATTTCTGAAGGACACGTTCTACGACTTTGGTTTGGGATCCACAGCTTCCAAGTCATATCTCATCGACAGCGACCACGAGGACGGCACCCTCTCCGGCTCTTCCAAGGGGAAAGAGCCCATCTGCTCTTCCAAGGGGAAAGTGCCTGTCTGCGACATCAGGGAGGGCACCCTACAGCCGTGCTCTTCCAAGGGGAAGGAGCCCATCTGCGACAACATGGAGCGCATCCAGGGTCCGTGCTCTTCCCACGGGACCGAGCCCATCTGTGACAAGTGAGGAAACCCATGATTTGTTTATTTCAGTTGCTCACAATGTGATGCTCTATATGTGCAATTATTTTACTGTGCAGTACATTTCATCAATCTAGTTTTAAACATACCGATAGGAATGCATATATTTGCTTGCTGTTAAGCCTGTTATAGCTAGCATATGCCTCTTTTAAAGTTTTTTTATTGTTCGGTTTTTTGTAGTTAGCATTTGTTCAGTTTCAAATGCTATCTTTCGTTGTTCGTAGTATGCCTTGTTTATTCCAGTTATTCACAACATGATGTTCTATATGTGCAAGTATGAACTGTGTAGTTCAATTTCATTAGTACCAATTTCAACAATACCACTATTAATGACTACATTTGGTTGCTGCATCTTATAGTTAACACGCCATTCCATTTTTATTTAACCATAACCAGTGTACTTAGACCGGCACGATACCAGTTTGAATGACCATGTTTGCTTGTTGTTAAATGTTAGGCCTGTTGCAGTTAGCACACCTTTCCACTTGTTTTGCTTTACTAGCGTGCTTAAACCTGCACACTGAAGCTATCTTTTGGAGATTATTTTGTCTGCCATGTGTAATTTTGGTTGGTGTTTAGCCTTTTGTGCTTAACATGCTTCTTGATGTACCTACACAGGACAATTTGGGGAATGACTGCTGTTTTCCATCGAGTTTAGTTTCATCCCATGGCTTATATCTGCTCACTGTTCAGGATATCTGTAGCTGGTACCATATAGGCCGGCGACTGATAAGGGACTAATCGGTGAATCGGACTTTTAACTGAATATATCTGTAACCCATTTTTCCTTAGGTTAACTAGGGACATATGTAATATATCTGAGACTACATAGCAACATGCACTATACTTCATGTCTAAATATGCAATCCTAGGCTACATAGCAACAAGGAAGAGTGTTACACTAATGTTCTAATGATGTCTAGATATACGTAGAAGCGCAGCAGCAGCAACAGCAACAACACAACCCTGTTTGGATACTCAACTTAGCTAGAGGTTAGAGTTAGTTTCTGGCTCATTACTAACCCTGAACTAACTCCATCCAAAGAGTTGTTTGGATGGCAGGGTTAGATTGACAATAAATGCACTAGGAGAACTAGCTCCAATTAGCACCTCTTGGGTTGGATACTAGTTTTTTTGGGTGGGTTATAGATGCAACTAGCTTAAACTAGCCCTCGGGTTTAGATATACTATAGGGCTATTTGAGCCCGAACTAGCTCAAACTAACTATAACCCGTGCATACAGCAGCAGATAATTTTTAAGAACAAACTAAACTCCTTCCGACCCATAATATAAGATGTTAATTCATCTAATATGTGACTATATTGGATGTCATAAGGTACTCCATCCATTCCTAAATATTTGTCTTTTTAGAGATTTCAAATGGACTACCACATACGGATGTATATAGACATATTATAAAAGAGTGTTGTACTACATCATTGTGCCATTGCTGTTTAGCTTCTAATATTAACTTGGTGCTTTTAGGTACACATGTCATTGGTAAAGATCCACGTTTTGACCCTTTTTGCGTATGGGGCAATGAGATATCAATGAACCAGCATCAAGTGAGGATGCTGATAAAGATTGTTAGTAAAATGGGTCCAAAGATGGCAATTAAACTATTTGTTTACACTTGATCCAAGACAACAGCAAACTGCAGGATGGTAAGTAAGAACTCTGCAGCCTTCTTTTTACTGCCCATAATGAGTTGTGTTAGATGACAATGTCTGAAATCTTATTCCTTTGCAGTGGTTGTCAAAGCAGTTTACTCAAGATTACCTCTCAAACTACATGATTGGTGGGCATGCAAAGGTTAAAGTATTTCTACCAGAACATGATGATTATCTAGATGTTTTCATGAAGATCGTGAAGGATGGGTGATCGACCATCACAAGGGGTTGGACTAGAGTCGTGCGTGCCTTCTGCATGGAGGAGGGCACAATATGGGCATTCCGCTTCACCTTGTTCAGCAACTAGAATATCGCCTCTTTCTTTACCGTCTTTAATAGTACAAGTATACAACTGTGGTTTATCATTCTTTATTTGGTTCTTATGTAATTCTTGAACATATGTACCTATGAATCGAATAATGCATTGGTTGTTTGAACCTGATGGATATGAATAAAGCTGTAGCATACATTCCAATTCAAATCCAAATCTGGTACAATTTGGAAAAGCAGCAATTAAATTACAGTGAAATTACGCTCTCCAGGTTGTTACGACATACACGGTTGGTAAAACACAAACTTTGCGATATGCACCATAATCCGAGACGGTTCACAGTGAGCAAACATGTGCAAGCATGCACACAGTTGCCATTTCCAAAGCGTGTGCGATGTCAGACAATATCACAAATGGTGCGGGCAAACTAAACATTTGTGTTAGTTGCCTTATTGTACACGATTCACAATCATGAACTGTTTCTAATGAAGTATGCATCGTAAACGTTGCACCACAGAATAGCGTGTGTGATAGTTGTCGTGTACGACAATGTTACGACGGTTCGACGTTTCGTAATCCTGTCCGACACTCGTACAACGATTAGCTAATCTTCTTAAGAGTGAACCATTTATGATGGGCCGCGCATCATACACGTTCTATAATAGTGAACTGTTTGTGATGGGCCGCACATCGTAAACGTAGCACCACAGAATATTGACTGCGATGGCAATGCGAGCAGAAACGAGTAGGAGTACTGTACGGGCCCTATCCCCGACGGTTTTTGGGTCATGTGGGAAGGACCCCCCTATCGCCCACACTCACTTGGAGACGGTTCCATATGCCGTCGCGGAAAGGGGTTAAAAACCGTTTGTTTAGGACCGACGTGCACCAGTACCAGGAGCAGCGGGGGATGGGGAGACGCTAACTGGTGAAGAAGCAGTCAGTGCCGGCCAAGACGCAACAACGCTAGCATGGTTTTAGAATTATCATCAAATTTTCTTTCTGTTGTTTGCTTATGTATCGTTAGTTTGCTTGTGATCATTTGCTTTTGCTGAACTTAGTTTGCTTGTCATGCAGAATCACTTGTAATGATGAACTTTGATTATGTTAGATTTCTTTCTGTTGAACTTAGTTTGCTGGTGATGAACTTGTCATACGGAATGCTTGTGATCGTTTGTTTTCTGTTGTTTGCTTATGTATCATTAGAATCTAGCAGTGCACAAATAGGACGCATGCAGTGCAAAATGTGTACGAATGCAGTACAGAATCTGTTGAATGCAGTGCACACATACCCAACAAAGCAGTGCATGCCTCTGCATTTGGAAAAAATACATAAGAGCAAAAAAACGAAAAGAAAATGCAACATGTATATGTAGTGCGGAATATGTGAACATGCAGTATAGAAACATGAACAATGCAGTGTACGAATGATTTACTAAGCAGTACACGCCCATACATTTGGAAAAAATACATAAGAGCAAAAAACATGAAAAGAAAATTTGACCTGTATATGTAAGTGCGCAATATGTGAACATGCAGTACAGAAAGATGAACAATGCAGTGCACGAATGATTTACTAAGCACTACACGCCCATACATTTGAAAAAATATGCAAGACGAAAAATACAAAGAAAATTTTTTGACCACCCAGGTGCAACCAGGCCCCAGCCAGTCTCGTAGTAGATCTGCGCCCACAGCAGGTGAGTCGTTCTCAGCCACGATGCATGGGGATGGGCACACATGGACCCACAGGTCAGAGAGCATAGAGAAGCGAGTGCCGTGTATAAGCACCCAAATAAGTAACCAGCGGAGTTTGATACGGCTGCCTCACCAGTGCTTATAAACAGGTCGAGCGCGCCCTCCATGGGTGAGGTGGGACTAAACATTAGGGCGCACACACAACTCACTGGGAACCAGCCGTACTGAAAGGCCGACTTCGGCCGAATACGTCTTCACTCCCCAAAGACAGGCCCAACAGGCAAAGAGAGGCTGATGAATATTAAAAAAATCCCACGCACCACTACACAAACACAAGCCCAAAAACGCGTTCCACAGTTCGTTGCGAAACTACAATGCAATTTGCTATATTCAAGTAAGCAGTCCTATTGCTTCTCAAATGCATTCGCGTACACTGAATCAGAATCAATCCACCACCTAACACCAACCTCAACATTTATTTCTTCCGTTTCTCAATTGGTTGCATAAAAACCTATCCATTTGTGCTCCAGACTGACACAACTCCTCCCCCCGTTCCTCTTTTTCTTCAAATTGTAGATCTAGGGTTCATCCCATCCCTAGCCGTTCTCTGAAATTCCACTGAACCCGCCATGGACTGTAAGTGCGGGTGTTTGGCAAGGATGGTGCCTGTAGCGGACACATGCATGTACGCAGAGGGTCTAGAGCTCACCAACACCGAGTGGCGCAGCATGCTTGGGTGCCTAATGATACCCAACAGGGGGTTTCGGGCGCCATTTCTTCATCGCCTCACACCCGCAGATCTGCAGGAAAGTTGGGTATGTTTTTCCCCTCACAATTTTTGACATAATCTAGGCTGCAATCCACATCTGATTATATAGTTCCATCAATTTGTTCAGTAGTGTCAACAAATACAAAACAGAATTTGTATTGTTGTTCAGATTTGTTATCTATTAAGACTAGATGCTTCCACCTATTTTCTTCAGTACCACACCAGGTATCGACACTAGTTAGATCAGAACCCCAAAACACGAACAAAAAAGAGGGTCAGTTGTAACGCCCCGGACACACCCGCCGGTGGTCGTTACTCCTGGCGGGATCTAGACTGACCCCATAGATCAATACTAGTCTTTTCTGGCACTTTGTCCTCACTCGTGCGCACCCGGGAGCAACTTCCCGGTTGGTCACCCATCCTGACACTACTCCAAGCTGAGCACTCTTAACTTTTGAGTTCTGCCCGAATGGGCTCCCGGAAAAGAAGGAATTCCTTATTGATATGAGTAGTCTATCATCCCTAATAAGCCAGGCCATCACAGTCAGTAGATCAGTGTTGCAGTTCTCTTAACATGCTAGCAAAGTACACTGTAAATGACCTTCGAATACAAACATGTTACAGTATAATATTTATCCTAGTAAAATTAGAGGTCAATTATGTATATAAGTTTGCTCATACAATGCAACTACTTTACAAAAATAGTACCCATATATATGTACATATTTAAGTCAACATAAACAGACCATCCTAAGTATGAAGAAAAACATTTGTTGTTTACTTATAAACATGCTTTTCCCATCCATTCCAAAATGCAGAAACTGCCATCCATAATAAAATTTCCTACTCCGAGTTCAGGGAAGGTTACCTTGGAGACACAACACAAGAATGGGTATGCAGACATGCAAGCTGACTACCACATTGACTCTGAAGACTGCATCAACATAACTACTGGCTGGAATGATTCTGTCTCCCAGAATGGCTTTGAGGCTGGAGAAGTGGCCATGGTGTTTTTCTACAAAGAAGAAGACTCCCTGAAGTTTACAATATTTGCAATGTAGGTTGTCTAGGATAAAAGATAAAGCCATCAGTGGCATATTCTAATGCTTTGCTTATGTTGTATGCTTTTAAAATTATGTCCATCAGAAGGCTTGAACGATGCGTATTTAAAGTATGCAACCTCATCT
Source organism: Triticum dicoccoides (assembly GCF_002162155.2). Classification (NCBI taxonomy): domain Eukaryota; kingdom Viridiplantae; phylum Streptophyta; class Magnoliopsida; order Poales; family Poaceae; genus Triticum; species Triticum dicoccoides. Next base: position 382,825,858 of record NC_041392.1, on the reverse strand, counting down.
GCATCATTTTATCACTCTTTTTAGACAAGTTGTTGCTGACAAAAATGCGGTTCTCTAATACACATAGTACGATTCTTATATAAAAAATTGCAGTGCTCTGAACAATAACAATGAAATGCCAATGATCAAAAACTTTGTAGTTAACATATGCTGTTCAAAAGAATTCTCATGCTATGGAGTTCAGAAGAATTGACATAAAATACAAGAAATAGCAGCATAACTATTCTGCTAATGCAGTACGAAAGTGCATACTATGAAGTTCTCTGAAACACAGAATGCAGTCTAAGAAAAAGAATTATATCATAAGTTGTCATGCCCATTATAATATAGTTACATTGAAGTCCACTACTTAACAAAATGCAGCACACTATGAACATATGCCAGAACTGCATCAATAAAATCGAAGCAGTACAAGTCTAGACATGTAGGAGACCAACAGAGGTGCCAATTCCACTCGTAGTTCGATAAGTGGCCAAAACATTGCGCAACCACTCAAATTTGAACAATTACCCACCCAAAAAATACATCAAACCCACGACCACTATGATGAACAACATGAGCTATTATTTAAAAATGCACACCAAAAAGACGAACATTACATGCCCAATACAGTAAATTCAAACGAAAAAGAGAAACTAATTACAAGATTCAAAAACGCATCGACGCACAAAATCCAAAAAAAAACAACAAGAATAGACGAGCGGACGAAGCTCACACGCCCAGACAATCGATTTCGCAGAAATTGAAAACTAACTCCTAATATTAGACAAATTGTAGAGTAAACAGACCGATTAAAACGAACGCAATCAAAGAATTCCTACTAACAAACAACATCCGAGCACAGAAAAGCCACATCCGATGTGAACATGAACGAACAGAGAAAGCTCATCCGCCAAATCGCTTAGTTTTCCAAGATTCCAGTCGCTTCTCCTATAAATTACAAAGAATAAAGGTCAAATGAGATCTAGAAACAAATTAAATCTTCCCGCAACACCCGATTCCACACAGAAAATGCGGGCAGATCAACAGAAAATGAAGCAGTTCTCCCGTGAAGCAGTGCAATGCTCATCATAAAGAGGATGCAGTTCACTTGCGTTAAGCGTGCAGTGCGGAAGTGTTATCAGAATAGTTATTCTTCTGTAGGCAGAGCAAATCACACGGCTTATTAGCAGCAATCGTCTGTGTTATTATTGGTCTTCGCATACATTTCTTATTATAGACTTGTTTGCCGCGTATCACACACATCTTGTTCAGTTGAACCATTTCCATTGTGTTGCCTAATCACACACAGTTCATCCTAGTGAATCGTATGTTGTATATCGCACAGACCTTCATCTGGCTGCCCATTTCTTTTGTTCCTACTCATCACAAACAGTTAATTGAACGGAATCGTATGCCCTGCATCACACACGCAACTGAAATCTGAACCGTGTTTGATGCATCCGTCATTGCAAACGTTTTGAACCTTTTTTGACGGTTTTTTACATCACCGTTTGCGATTATGGCATTGCACACAGTTTCATCGAAGGGTCTCTGATTCGACTGTCGCATTTGGACCATCCTGCAGTGGTAATAGGTTTCACTAGAGGCTTCTCTCAAGATAGAAACTAATACAGTGGGTGAACAAATTACTGCCGAGCAATTGATAGAAAAGCGCAAAGTTTTGACGATATCTAAGGTAATGATCATGAATATAGGCATCACGTCCGTGTCAAGTAGACCGAAATGATTTTGCATCTACTACTATTACTCCACACATCGACCGCTATCTAGCATGCATCTAGAGTATTAAGTTAATAAAGAACGGAGTAACGCATTAAGCAAGATGACATGATGTAGAGGAATTAACTCAAGCAATATGATGAAAACCCCATATTTTTATCCTCAATGGAAACAATACAATACATGCCTTGCTCCCCTACTGTCACTGGGAAAGGACACCACAAGATTGAACCCAAAGCTAAGCACTTCTCCCATTGAAAGAAAACCAATCTAGTTGGCCAAACCAAACCGATAGTTCGAAGAGAATTACAAAGATATCAAATCATGCATAAAAGAATTCAGAGGAGATTCAAATAATATTCATAGATAAGCTGATCATAAATCCACAATTCATCGGATCTCAGCAACACACACCGCAAAAAAGTATTACATCGAATAGATCTCCAAGAACATTGAGGAGAACATGGTACTGAGAATCAAAGAGAGAGAAGAACTCATCTAGCTACTAGCTATGGACCCGTAGGTCTGTGGTATAGTACTCACGCTTCATCAGAAGGGCAATAGAGTTGATGTAGAAGCCCTCCGTGATCGAATACCCCTCCGGCAGGATGCCGGAAAAGGTCCCTAGATTGGCTCTCATGGGTACAGAAGGTTGCAGTGGTGGAAAAGTATTTTCGTGGATTCCTCTGTTGGTTTGGGGATATATGGGTATATATAGGTGAAAGAATTAGGTTAGGAGGTGCACCAGGGGTTCACAAGGGTGGGGCACGCTCTACCCCCCTGGACGCGCCCTCTGTCCTTGTGGCCGCCTCGTGGTTCCTCCGACTTCATCTCCAAGTCTCCTGGTTGTCTTTTGGTCCAAGAAAATTCATCGCAAAGGTTATATTCCGTTTGGACTCCGTTTGGTATTCCTTTTCTGCGAAACTCAAAAACAGGGGAAAAAAGGAACTGGCACTGGGCTCTAGGTTAATAGGTTATTCCCAAAAAAAATATAAAATAACATATTAATGCATATAAAATATCCAAAACAGATAATATAATAGCATAGAGCAATCAAAAATTATAGATACGTCGGAGACGTATCACATATCAGCCGCACATATCTTGTTCTCAGGACACGACTAGATAGGTCAGCCTACGAGTAAAACCAATCCTATAGTTGCCCTGCAGTGGCCCCGCAGTCTGCCTATTTTGGACCAACACCATCGGCATTGTCCAACCTGTATTATGTTGAATTGAGAATACTCGAGGTGATCAACCCCTATGCAAATTTAATTAATTAATTTTATTATTATTATGTTGGCAAATTTTAAAACCAAAGTTGGGCCTTGCTAGAAGTGTCTTATCAAAAGCGATTGGTCAGGGGGGCATAATACCTCACATGTGTTAGGAGCGCTCATCAAGGAACATAACACATGTACGACGGGAACTAGGGCGGCATGAGTGGAACAAAACACTAGGCAAAAGGCCGAGCCTTCCACCCATTACCTTGTATATAGATGCATTAATTAAATAAGAGATATTGTGATATGCCATGATAAACATGTCCCAACATGGAACAATCTGCACTGCACCTACAACTAGCAATGCTATAAGAGGGGCTGCGCAAAGCGGTAACATAGTCAAACAACGGTTTGCTGCGATGGTGGAAAGGTTAGAGGCTTATCATGGCATATTGGGAGGCTGGACAAACAAGTGGTAGGTAGCGCAACATAGCGATAGCATCAAGACAACTAGCAAATAAAGCTAGTAGTGATATCCAAGGTAATGGTCATCTTGCCTGAAATCCCAATTGGAAAAATATCAAGTCCATGAAGTAGACGAACCAACATAGTCGAACGCATCCTCACAATCGCAACGTAACCAGGACAATCAAGAAGAAGCGCAACCGGAAAGAAGCAACAACATAGTAAACAGAAAAGCATGAACATGACATGATGCACAATCAAGTATGATACATGTCCATTTTAATGAGGCATGGCATGGCAAAGTGCAACAAACAATAATACAAATTAAGTGGAGCTGACAAAACACCACATTCAATTATTTAGTTCACTCTCGTTTATGTATATGACAAGATTAAATGTTGGTTAAGATGGCAAGAGGGTTAGCACAAGTAAACTACCTATCTAAGCAAGTTTAAATGAGGTCGGAAACAACAAACAACAATTTCGGAAAATTCCCGTGTGCATATTTCGAATTTGGTACTGTTCTACCTAAAACATAACTTTAATGTTGTTAAACAGCAAAATAAAGTGCACCATGTTAATCTATGCATTTTTCCAACACATTCAAATATCATGTTCGTTAATTCGGAGCTACGGTTATTTAGTTAGGAAATAAACCATTTTAACATGACATTTATGCAAAATTTCAATGCAAACAACAATTTAAGTGTTCTCAACATGCATGAGGATGTCATATTCAAGTTATGCAATTTATGAAAATGTTGGCATAATATGATATGGAGCATTTGTATCCATGGCGGAAAGGAAGGGGTGCCACAACGGCAAAAAATGGAAATGATGCCACAACAACATTCTGATGATCCGGTAACTCGTTGAGGTACGGGTGCAAAAGAGCAAGTGTGCGGATGTGCTGAACATGCAAGAGTGACGAGGAGTGATCCTGGTTACTGGGTGTCCCACGAGTCGCTAACGAGCGACAAGCAACAATTCAGACAACGCATGCATTCATCCACAAGCAGTCATCTCGGCGGTTATACCTTTGAAGCGCGCATTTTGGAGCCGATCGAGTTCAATGCGGTGTAGAAGAAGTAGTGGTACACGCGGTTGGAGAGGAACTCGCCGCATCCTAGGGTCATTACTTGCGGTTCAGCCGGTAGGCGTTCGGCGTGCGTGTAGTCAATCTTGGGGTATCCGTACATACAGGTACTTGGCGAGTCCACAGGAAACAGAAGTTGTACACGGTTCATAATGGTTCTTGGCAGGTCGACGTGTAGTCGTTAACTTGGTAAGCGACAACCATCGGGGTACTTGTCGGGAGTCAGGACAACCTTCCAAAACGTAAAAGCACGAGTGGGCACCGGGAAAAGCAGCGAAGGCAGTGACTGCCATGGACAACCTCCTGTACGGGTAAACGACGGCGTCAACAGTTGCGGGTCGGAGAAACCGAGAGAAAAGGACAGAAAGAAAGACAGATGGCTAGGCGACGTCGATCAGCCACCCACTGGCGACTACCACATGAACCGACGGGAGGAAAGGACAGGTCGGGCACGTTGCGGGGCCTCGCTGGTGAAGGAGGTGAGGGATGGCAGCGGCGGCAGCAGAGGGTCGTCGTGGATCAAGGGAGGCGCAGGGGAAGGAGAGGCGGTCGCGACAGCTACAACCACGACATAGGCCATGGCGCTGGCTAGGGAGCAAGGGCGTGCAGCAGGCTAGGCGCTGGAATGAGGAGGAGCAGAGGAAGGGGTCGCACGGAGGGGCGTCGTGCTCGTCGGCATTGGGCTCCCGGCAACAATGGGCGCAACCATGGAGATCGGGCACTGCGGCTGCCCCTCTTCATGTTGTGTGTGTGGCGGCAGGAGAGAGGATCGAGAGGGGGGAGGTCCTAACCACTCGTGCTGACTCGATCCCGTGATCTCGTTGTACCATATAACATGTGCTAACCACTCGCCCACACCACTTCTTGTGGCATTTCTTATTTTCTCCTTCATTTCTTCTTACTTGTCTGATTGTTTTTTTCCTTTTCCTTTTTTTCTCTTTTTTCTTCTTAAATCCGTGAACTTTATCAAAATCCATGAACTTTTTTCAAGTGATTGAGTTTTGTTTTTCAAAACTGATAAAAAAATTCAAATTTGTGAACTTTTTCCGGAATTGATGAACTTTTTAAAATTCGATGAACTTTTTTCAATTCGATGATTTTCAAATTGGATGATTTTTTTCAATTCGACGAACTTCTTTTTCAAATTCGGTGAACTTTTCATCAAATTCGATGAACTTTTTTCAAAATTGATGAACTTTTTTGAAAATTGATGAACTTTTTTCAGTTTTGTGCAAAACATTCAAAATTGATGAATTTGTTTCAAGTTTTTCATGAACTTTTTTCATTTCCTGTGAACTATTTAAAAAAATATGAACATTTTTCAAATTCAATGAACTTTCCTTGAATAGGGGCAACGTTTTTTGCATGTCCACGAACTTTTTCTCGAAATCTGTGAAGTTTCAATTATTTTTAAAGAAACTCATGTATGGGTGGATAGTTTTTAAAGTGTTCGAGATGCCTTCGATCACTAGTAGCGAAAATGGCGTAGCGGTTAGTCGAACAACTGTAGAGAGCGAGGTGTGCGAGTTCGATTCCAGCGGGTATATAATTTTTTGAATTCTATTTCGAGATTTAGCTTCCGACTGGGCTTCGAAAGAGCAGCCCGCTAAGCTTCCCTGTAGGCGCCAGGTACGGTAACAGGAGCAGAAGGCGCCCGTTAGGATCTCCTCTCGAGGGAGCTTCCTATTTGGCACCCGTTAGGACTCGGTTTTTGCTATTTTAGCGGGAAAATGAAAACTAAACGGGCCGGCCCAGCTCGTACAGTGGGTGTGCGCCGCTTTGCGTTTAATACATTAACGGGCGCAGCGGGCACCAAATAGGAAACGCCTCGAGAGGGAGAGTGGGGATCGATCTGGATGAGGCTGGTTGCAGGCCAAGGTTAATGAGGTGGTGGGGGACGCTGGGCCTAGGGGCTGGCATGGTTTGAGGTTGCGATGGGCTGCTGCACTACTCCTCTCCCTCGCTCTGAATTTCTCTTTTCAGGAAAATAGAGAGAGACCAAATAGAATTAAGAGAAGAGGCAATGGAGAAGAATAAAATGATGGCACAACTTTTAAGGCTTTATGGGTATATAATTTTTTGAATTCTATTTCGAGATTTAGCTTCCGACTGGGCTTCGAAAGAGCAGCCCGCTAAGCTTCCCTGTAGGCGCCAGGTACGGTAACAGGAGCAGAAGGCGCCCGTTAGGATCTCCTCTCGAGGGCGCTTCCTATTTGGCACCCGTTAGGACTCGGTTTTTGCTATTTTAGCGGGAAAAGGAAAACTAAACGGGCCGGCCCAGCTCGTACAGTGGGTGTGCGCCGCTTTGCGTTTAATACATTAACGGGCGCAGCGGGCACCAAATAGGAAACGCCTCGAGAGGGAGAGTGGGGATCGATCTGGATGAGGCTGGTTGCAGGCCAAGGTTAATGAGGTGGTGGGGGACGCTGGGCCTAGGGGCTGGCATGGTTTGAGGTTGCGATGGGCTGCTGCACTACTCCTCTCCCTCGCTCTGAATTTCTCTTTTCAGGAAAATAGAGAGAGACCAAATAGAATTAAGAGAAGAGGCAATGGAGAAGAATAAAATGATGGCACAACTTTTAAGGCTTTATGGAATATTTCCACCCCAACAAAAGTGGTTCCAACAAATTAGGAGAAGTTATTCCAAACTTATTGACTTGAGCCAAGGAGTTCGAATGGAGGCTAGGCTTTACGAGAGTCCAAAGATGTTGAGAATTATCGTGGAGCTTGGTAATAGAATAGAATAATTAAGGGAAAAGTTTGAGGATCAAACTTTAAATAGAAAAGACATGGAATTAAATTACATGTGTGTTATGGTGAATTCCAAATTAGCGGAATGTTTATTATAGCTCCTTAATAAAAGCAATGTTCAATAAATCTTCCAATTCAGCGATTTCTTGTCCGATTTATCGCTATTGATGGGGTGACCGATAAGATTACGTCTTATCTTCACCGCTTATCGTTTGGGCCGATTTATCACTTTGACAAGTGATTTATCAGGAATCTACCGATAAATCGAGCCTGTTCCAAACATTATGTTTGCAAAAACTATGTTTATTTGTATTTTTTGGACCTTGTTTTGCAATATGTACTATTGTCCTTTTTTGTCATTATAAGCGGATTCAAAGGCTAGGAATCAAGATACACTTCTGTCCAATATTGTTTTGGTGTTGAATATAGCATATTTTAGTGTTGGGAACCTGGGATTTGCAAAAAATGGCCGATTAAGAGTTGACCAATAAAATCGATTAATCAGCCGATTTTCTATTAATCTCTAATCCCAAGCTGACTGAGAAGCTAACGGTAAGCGATATCCTCAACATTGAATAAAAGTAGGAGAGTTTGAATATGTTTTAAAGAGAAATCACCATGTGCATTTCCCTCAATTTAAATGGATCAAAGATCTAATTTATTTATGAGAAAACATTTAGGTTGGTAATACTGATGGCATGATGACATGATGCAATACCAATGATACGATGATGAATACAACAAACAAATAAAACGCATGACGACAATGAAATAAGTGGAAGGCATCTGGAGTGTCGGTCTTGGGCTGTTACACATGGGCCTTCAGCCCGTTCTCTGTGCATGTGCAGGTACCGGATGTCCAGGCCTTCACGTCGGGTTGGATGTCCGGGCTTGATTCGGTGGCGTTTGACTACTCTCTGGGTAGGAGGGGCCAGATTCCTGGGCTGGTGCCGGATGTCCGAGGTCGTCGGGTCAGACGTCCGGGGCTAGGCCGGATATCCGGCCCCTGTAGCTTCTGCGCTACTGGGCTGCCATTGTTGCTGTCTTCAGGGACCGGATGTCCGGGTCCTGGGAGCTTTCTTTGGTTCCTTTCATCGTGATCCTTTGTCCATGTACTTGAGGGCTTGTCCATCATCCCGAGCATCTCTGAGGTGGTCTTGTTCATACCTAATCACACATAGCATTCCGGCTTTAGGTAGTAGCCATATCTCACGTGGGTCATATAGAATATCACTAACGAGAGATGTCACCTCGGTCTCGAGAGCTCTTGCTCGTGCTCGTGTAATTGGTCCACTTGTCACTTGAGTAGGTGAAGGTTGGTCGATGGGGATGACCGAAGGATGCTCCGCATCATCTTGCCATGAAGCAATAGGTGGGAGTGTAGTCATCAACACAGTCCTCAGAGTTGGTGGAGCCACCATTTGTCTTCATGGTTGAAGATGGACTTGCTGACGAACTCAGTAGCGAGGGCTAAGATCTCCACCCCAGTGTCGGACTCCTCCTTAGATTGCTCAACTTCCTCTTGAATAGATTGTTCCTTAGAATCCCTTTCCTTCCTAATGAAAGCACGAGCTCTACCGAAACTGCTTATTTTCGTGATGAAGATTTTGATGAAGGCTTTGAGGATATCTTCTTTTTTGTCATTAGAGTCATCATCTCTACTATACTTATTTTTCTTTGAGCCCTTTTGCTAGAGAGGGCAGTTAGCAATGTAGTGGCATGGCTTCTTGCATTTGTGGCAAGTTCTCTTGTTGTAGTCTCGAGCAGAAGCTTCTCTAGTGTTCTTCGAGTCATACTTTGAAGATTTTCCAAAGTGATTCCTCTCAAAAAACTTCTGGAACTTCCTCACAAGCATAGCCAGCTCTCTGCCAATTTCCTCAGCACCATTAGAACCGTAGTCAGATTCTTCTGCTTTAGATGAAGAAATTGCCTTGGCTTTTGCTTTTGCCTTCAGAGTGCGGGGTCGTCCATAGCTGGAACCATACATATCTCTCTTCTCAACTTGCTGAAATTCATGAGTATTGAGCCTCTCAAGAATATCAGCCAGATCAAGTGACTTATATTCAGGACACTCTTGAATCATCAGGGCCAAGGTGTCAAATGAATTGTCAAGGGACCTCAACAATTTCTTCACCACCTCGTGATCTGTGATGTCAGCAGCACCGAGAGCCTGAAGATCATTGGAGATATTGGTGAGGCGATCGAAGGTTTGCCGAACATTTTCGCTGTCGAGCCTCTCGAAGCGGTTGAAGATATTTCGAAACATCAACTCGAGAGTCACATTGCACAGAAATGACTTCATTAACCTTGGAAAGCCTATCCCAGATAAGCTTTCATGTTTCCAATGCACTCACTCTGCCATACTGTCGTTTGTTTAGATGCCCACATATGATATTCTTTGCTTGAGAGTCGAGTTGCTTGAATCTCTTACGTCTACAACATTGGATCTAGGAGCAACAGTGGGGACACCATTCTCAAGATGAACCAGAGATCATTGTCAATTTCCCCAAGATGCATGCACATCTTGTTGTTCCAGTAAGCATAGTCTGTGCCATAGAAGATGGGGCATGCAGCAGATACCTTGATCATACCTGTGGTTGACATAACTAAAACTCCAGGTGATTAAACCAAAATCACAAAGAACAAGGGAATACCTTTCTCTGATACCAATTGAAAGTGTAGGTTTACTCCCAGAGGGGGGTGAATGGGATATTTTTAGAAATTCATCAAACTCTGATGAATTTGACGAAGATCAAAGTGAAGAAATAGAAACGCAAGGCAATTAATTCAACATAGTGTCGGAAAGCTTGCATACAGGATACATATAGGTGAAGAACATGTTGGGAAACGTAGCATGCAATTTCAAAAAAAATTCTACGATCACACAAGATCTATCTAGGAGATGCATAGCAACGAGATGGGGAGAGTGTGTCCACGTACCCTCGTAGACCGAAAGCGGACGCGCTAGGTTAACGCGGTTGATGTAGTCGAATGTCTTCACGATCCAACCAATCCAAGTACCGAACATACGGCACCTCCGTGTTCAGCACACGTTCAACTCAATGATGTCCCTCGAGCTCTTGATACAATAGAGGGTCGAGGGAGAGTTCCGACAGCACGACGGCGTGGTGATGTGATCCGCGCAGGGCTTTGCCTAAGCACTATGATAATATGACCGGAGGAGTAAACTGTGGAGGGGGGCACCACACACGGCTAAGAGAAATCTTGGTGTGTCTTTGGGGTGCCCCCTGATGACCCACAAGTATAGGGGATCAATTGTAGCTCTTTTCGATAAGTAAGAGTGTCGAACCCAACGAGGAGCAGAAGGAAATGACAAGTAGTTTCCGGTAAGGTATTGTCTATAAGTGTTGAGATTGTAAGTAGCGAGTAGTTTGATAGCAAGATAATTTGTAACGAGCAAGTAATAATAATAGTAACAAAGTGCAGCAAGGTGGCCCAATGTTTTTGAGGCAAAGGACAGGCCAAAACAGTCTCTTATGATAAGCAAAGTGTTCTTGAGGGTACACGGGAGTTTCATCTAGTCACTTTCATCATGTTGGTTTGATTTGTGTTCACTACTTTGATAATTTGATATGTGGGTGGACCAGTGCTTAGGTGCTGTTCTTACTTGAACAAACCTCCTACTTATGATTAACCCTCCCGCAAGCATCCGCAACTACGAGAAAAGTATTAAGAATAAATTCTTACCATAGCATTAAACTTTTGGATCCAATCGGTCCCTTACGAAATAGCGCATAAACTGGGGTTTAAGCTTCTGTCACTCTCGCAACCCACCATCTAATTTCTACTCCAAATTGCATTCCCTTAGGCCCAAATATGGTGAAGTGTCATGTAGTCGACGTTCACATGACACCACTAAGGGAATAACAACATACATACTATCAAAATATCGAACACATATCAAGTTCACATGATTACTTGCAACATGATTTCTCCCGTGACCTCAAGAACAAAAGTGACTACTCACAAATGATAAACATGTTCATGATCATAGGAGTATTAAATAGCATAATGGATCTGCACATATAATCTTCCACCAAATAAACCATATAGTAATCAACTACAAGATGTAATCAACACTACTAGTCACCCACAAGTACCAATCTACAGTTCCGGTAACAACATTGAACACAAGAGATGAACTAGGGTTTGAGAGGAGATGGTGATGTTGTAGATGTTGATGAAGATTTCCCTCCCCAAGATGGGAGAGTTGTTGGTGATGATGATGACGATGATTTCCCCCTCCGGGAGGGAAGTTCCCCCAGCGGAATCACTCCGCCGGAGGGCAAAAGTGCTCCTTCCCAAGTTCCACCTCGAGGTGGCGGCGCTTCGTCCCGAAAGTCCTCTTCTTATTTTTTTCTAGGTCAAAACCACTTATATACCAGAAGATGGGCACCGGAGGTGGGCCGAGGAGGCCACAACCCACCAGGACGCGCCTGGGGGGCGTGGCGCTCCCAGGTGGGCTGTGCCCATTTGGTGACCCCCTCTAGTGTTTATTGGCTCCAGTATTTCTCAAATAATCCATAAAAAATCTTTGTAAAGTTTTAGCTCATTTGGAGTTGTGCAGAATAGGTGGCCTGACGTAGCTTTTGCAGGTCCAGATTTCCAGCTGCCATAATTCTCCCTCTTGGTGTGTTCCTTGCAAATTATGAGAGAAAAGGCATTAGAATTACTCCAAAAAGCATTATTATGGATAAAAACATTATAAATAATAGTAAGAAAACATGATGCAAAAATGGACGTATCAACTCCCCCTAGCATAGACCTCGCTTGTCCTCAAGCGAAAACCGAAATCGAAAAACATGTCCACATCCTTTGAGAGAGAGGTGTCGATAAAAACAAAATACGAACATAGAAGCATCATGTAGATTATTATGACAACAACAACATTAAACATATGACTTTCATACTTATCATGAATAAGTAATAATCATCACACAATCGAAGTATAAAGCAAAAACTCTATTTGAAACCAACAAACTATGTTCTCAATCAACTTTGCAACTACAATTCATTATCTTTTCAGGAAGGGTCACGTGTCGGAGCCTTTAGGCAAGTCTGCATACTCAATCATCATATAGTCTTCTATGATTGATAACACTCATCTTGTACCCATCAACAAAATGTTTCAACCGGACACATAGAAAGATAGGGGCTTATGATTTTGCCTCTCAACATACTCACCTCAAGGTGATGTCAACAGTAATAACTCATGCTATCTATATTCAACTGGACATATGTGGCTAGATCTTTTGTCACCACATGATGCTTGCCAAAGGAGAAAAATAAAAGGAATAGAGAGAAAAACTTTGACTCTTTGCATAAAAGTAAAAGATAGGCCCTTCGTAGAGGGAAGCAGAGGTTGCCATGCGCTTATTTGTTTGTATGCTCAATCCCTTAGTGCAAGAGAACGTCAAGTTGTATTGCCCCTTAAGATAACGACCTTTATTATGCAGTCTGTCGCTTTTATTCTTTGTCATCCAAGTTCGTACAATGCTCAATTTTCTCTTACCCTAAATGATCTCACACTTTTAGAAGCAACTTTTTGTTTCCCTTTTGCACCGATGACAACTTACTTGAGGGATCTTGCTCAATCCCTAGGTAGGTATGGTGGACACTTGAAAAAGATTTGGGTTTAAGGGTTTTTGGATGCACAAGTAGTATCTCTACTTAGTACAGAATTTTGGCTAGCAAAGATAGGGGGCAAGCACCACATGTTAAAGGATCTATGACAATATGACTTCTATGTGAATATAAACAAACATAAACCATTAAGTCGTCTTCCTTGTCCAACGTCAACAGTTTTGGCATATAATATTTTGATGAGGGCTCACAATCAAAAAATATTTCTAGGATAGTATATATATATATATGTGTGAATCTTCTCTTCGTTTATTAATTCTTTCATGAGTTGTGTAACACCCTGGATACAACTTGCCATATTTGTACTCTGACTCTTGCCTTTTCTGGAGATGCGATATGAGTTTCCCTTCGTGGTTGGGTTTTGTCTTCGTTTTGCATTTTGTTCATGTCATGCATTTCATATCATATCATCATGTGCATCACATTTGCATTCGTGTTCATCTCATGCATCCGAGCATTTTCCTCGTTGTCCGTTTTGCAATCCGACACTCCCTCATGCACCCGGTGCACCCCTCTTGTCTCTTTTCGTGAGCGGGTGTTAAACGTTCTTAGAATGGACCAATTACTAGAGCTCGCGCATGCCAATTGAATTATCAGGTACTTTTGTTTCTTGGTAACGATTCTAATGTTCACGAGAATATGATGCTACCTAAATTGGATACATTTGTTTTGCTTACAAATGAAGGGCCTAGCTTGGACAAGAAAGATGAACCTTGGATCAAGTTTAAGCATGGAGATGATGGCATGCGCAAAGGGGTCAAGAACGGAGTTACAAGTGATGCTTTCAGCACTTTGAAGCCACCATGAGGAGTGCATGAAGCCTTGGACGAAATATACAAGATGCCACTTCATAAATTTCGTCCAGAGGCTATTTTAGGTGCCGCGTCACCTTATTATTGGGCCAGTCCCATGTATTTTCGAAATACTTAAGTATAGGCTGTTTTTAGAGTCCGTATGTGTGGGGAAACAAGAGTTAGGGTTGGTTTCGGACCCCTCCTCCAAGGGCCACGAAATCCCCCCTCTTCCTCTATATATACATCCCTTAGGGCGTCGTTTAGACTTTGGGTTTTGTTTAGATTAAAAGTTCATCATAGTTGCAACTTCGCGTACTTCGTTTGTGTCCAGCGACCAGACCAAGACGTCATAGAACCCCACCTCAATAAAGCTTTCATCTTATATTCGCAATATCCAGATTGCAATATCAGTTTCTTGCTTGTTCTTCGTTTGCTCGCAGGAAACAGGCCCTCGTGGTCAGGTTGATCGTGCTCCGGCGTGGTCAATAACCCCTCGGAGTTGGTTTAGCGATTGCTAAGGCGCGACGTCCTCGCACGTTCGTAGTCGGATCGTCAAAGTCGACTTCCTCTAAAATGATAGCCATCATCTCATCGAAAGACGGGACACCTTTCCCTCTATCAAGTGGTATCAGATATCCAGGTTGCTCGGTGAGATTTTACAGTTTTTCGTAGTTTAGGTCGAGTCTGTTCTTCATACCTATAGTCCACGAAAAAGCCAAAAACAAATTAGGGTTAGGTCATCATATCTGAACCAATCTGAGCCTTTGCATAGTCTTTTTAGAGTTTTGCTTTGTTGAATTTGCGGTTGCATCGTCGTGTCGAGTTGTTGGTCTTAGCGTCTAGCCCCTTAGAGTTTCGAGTTCTGTTCACAGGTTGTCACGCCGTCGTCGCACCATCGTCATCATCATTACCATATACCACCACCCCACCATATACATCGCTGCTGCTATATACAACCACCAATCCGAGTCCACATATACCATTGCCATATACCACCACCAATCCGAGTCCAGATATACCATCGCCATATACAACCACCTGTCCGAGTTCCACCAGATTCATCTCCGCCACCAGTCCTAGTCCGAGTCCAGTATTTGTTGCTTTGTTTTCGAGTTCCAAATCACGTGATACTTCGAGTCGTGACCAAGTAGGACTCCCCAACTTCCATGCTATCCGAAGTAGAAAAATAGTTCCAAACTCAAAAAAAACTAAGTCTGGAAAATTCTGGCTAGGCAGTTTTTAGACCATTTGTAGACTTTTTCGAAAAAAAATTGTTGCGGAGCAAAAAAAGAGGAAAAAATTGCAAAAAAGTGAAAAAAGGAAAAAAATTCAGAGAGTGCTCCTCTCTTGTTTACATGTCGCGTCGTGATTTTGTTCATGTTCTAGGCTCGGGTCTCTAGTACGGTCTAGCCTAGGACCAGCACAGTACCGTCGTTGAGTGTTTATTCAACTTTGCATCTCTGAATTGATTATTGCTGACATTTTTGCTACCATATCATAAGCCTTCCCAGCTCCACATACATCCACATCGTGCGTTTGACACCACCTGACAATCGCTCTTTCCAATCTTTGAGAGTTTTGACTACGACGGTTGCCGATCACCACCTGCTGCTGGGTAAGAACTGGTAATAATTTGAAATTCGCTTGCCGGATTTGCGATACACCACCACCACCACCACTTCCTAGTAGTCTATAGGATCATATTCTTGTGTGTTTCTATTGCTGCTAACCATGGCAGGATCACAAGCCGATGAGACAGATTGGGAGAACATGATGAACAAAGAGCTACATGATAAATTTCAGCAAATGATGAGTGGCCAGGTGGAAGATGTTCTAAACAGAATTGAAGAGGCCATGGAGAAGATAGATGGCATGGAGAAGACGTTCGAAACAAAGCTTGATAACAAGTTTAATGAATTGCTCGCGCATGTTCCACCACCACCACCAGCTGCACCTAACGTACCTCTACAACAACAACAACAATAACAACAACAACAACATCGCCTTCCAAATCAAGTGGAACGGGCACTACGCATTCCCCTTGAGCCTGGTCAAAATTCTGGTGCCGCTGTTGATGCTTCTGTAGCTCCTGCTGCTACTGCAGAGGTGGAGGACCATTACGAGGATGAGGTTGATCAAAATCAGAACTACGTCCAACCACCAGCACCACCGCCACCAGGTCGTCCTCATGCATATCATCGCAATGGTAGGGCCGCACAACCACCTCAGGTACGTGATCATGACCATCTCCCTAAACTGAAATTGAACATTCCACCATTTGAGGGTAGATATGTTCCTGATATATATCTTACTTGGGAGTTAGAAATTGAACAACGATTTACATGTTTACAATATCCTGAGGAGAGACGTGTTCCTGCTGCTGTTTGTGCTTTCACTAGCTTTGCATGTGTTTGGTGGTCTGAACATTGTAGATTATATCCTATTCCAACTACTTGGGCTGCTTTGAAAACTGCTATACATACTCGTTGGGTTCCACCATATTATCAACGTGAATTACTTCAAAAATTGCAGCGTTTAAGACAAGGAAAAAATTCTGTAGAAGAATATTATCAGGAATTACAAACTGGCATGATTAGATGTGGTATTGTTGAGGAGAATGAAGCTATGCTTGC
This sequence comes from Triticum dicoccoides, assembly GCF_002162155.2. Classification (NCBI taxonomy): domain Eukaryota; kingdom Viridiplantae; phylum Streptophyta; class Magnoliopsida; order Poales; family Poaceae; genus Triticum; species Triticum dicoccoides. Next base: position 382,809,510 of record NC_041392.1, on the reverse strand, counting down.
ACGTTTTATGGGTGGACTAAATAGAGAGATTCAGACCATTCTAGAGTATAAGGAGTATACTAATATCACTTGTTTATTCCATCTTGCTTGTAAAGCTGAATGTGAAGGGCATGATCGACATGCATTAGCGCGAACTAACTTTTCTGCAGGTCGATCTTCATCATGGACACCACATGCATCCTCTATTTCCACTGCACCAGCACCTCCATCAGGTGCCACCTCCAGCCGTGATACAAGAAAGCAAGCACAACCACCACTATCTGCCAAGAGCACACTTGCTGGGCCTACACAGAGTTCTTCTTCCATGGCATCAACAGGGCACACAAGTGATACTATTTGTCGTCGTTGTAAGGGAAGAGGACATTTTGCGAGAGAATGCAAATATCAACGTGTGATGATTGTTACTGAGGATGGTGGGTATGAGTCAGCTAGTGACTATGATGAGGAGACTTTGACTCTTATTACACATGAAGAGCACGATGGAGAGGATTCTGATCATGAGACGCAGTACATGGCTGCTGAAGATGCTAACATGTATGAATGTTTAGTTGCTCAACGTGTTTTGAGTGTGCAGGTTACACAAGCTGAGCAAAATCAGAGGCATAATTTGTTCCATACAAAGGGATCTGTGAAGGAACATTCTGTTCGCGTCATCACAGATGGAGGGAGTTGCCATAAATTGGCTAGCATGGAGATGGTGGAGAAGCTATCTCTCACCACAAGACCACATCCACATCCTTACTACATCCAATGGTTCAGCAACGGCAGCAAGGTTAAGGTAACACGTATTGTTCGTGTGCATTTTAGTATCTCTACATATGCTGATTATGTTGATTGTGATGTGGTACCTATGCAAGCATGTTCCTTATTACTTGGTAGACCATGGCAATTTGATAAAAAAATCTATACACCATGGTAGAAACAATCAGTATAATCTTGTTCATAAGGATAAAAATATTACTTTGCTTCCTATGACTCCTGATTCCATTTTGAAAGATGATATTAATAGAGATAATAAAGCAAAATAGGAGAAAAATAAGAGTGAAAATCAGATTGTGGCAAATGAATTTGAGCAACAAATGAAGCCTAATAATAAACCATCTAGTGTTGTTTTTGATATTAAATTGAAAACTGCATGTTTACTTGCCACCAAATCTGATATTGATGATTTAGATTTTAGCAAATCTGTTTGCTATGCTTTTGTGTGCAAAGAGGCATTATTTTCATTCGAGGACGCGCCTTCCTCTTTGCCTCCTGCTGTCATTAACATTTTGAAGGAGTTCGCTGCCGTCTTTCCACAAGACGTGCCACCGGGATTACCACCTATTAGAGGAATTAAGCATCAAATTGACTTAATTCCCGGTGCATCATTACCCAACCGTGCACCATACCGTACCAATCCAGAGGAGACGAAGGAGATTATGCGTCAAGTACAAGAACTGCTCGACAAAGGTTATATACGCGATTCCCTTAGTTATTGTGCTATTCCTATCATTTTAGTGCCGAAAAATGATGGTACATCGCGTATGTGTGTTGATTGTAGAGGCATTAATAATATTACTATTCGTTATTATCATCCTATTCCTAGGCTAGATGATATGCTTGATGAATTGAGTGGCTCTACAATATTCTCCAAAGTTGATTTGCGTAGTGGATACCATCAAATTCGTATGAAATTGGGAGATGAATGGAAAACTACATTTAAAACTAATTTTGGATTATATGAGTGGTTAGTCATGCCTTTTGGGTTAACTAATGCACCTAGTACTTTCATGAGATTGATGAACGAAGTTTTACGTGTTTTCATTGGACGATTTGTGGTAGTTTACTTCGATGACATATTGATTTATAGCAAATCTTTGGAGGAACATTTGGAACATTTACGTGCTGTTTTTATTGCTCTACGTGATGCACGTTTGTTTGGTAACCTTGGAAAGTGCACCTTTTGCACCGACCGAGTATCTTTTCTTGGCTATGTTGTTACTCCACAGGGAATTGAAGTTGATAAAGCCAAGATTGAAGCTATTGGGAGTTGGCCGCAGCCCAAAACGGTCACACAAGTGAGGAGTTTCCTTGGCCTCGCTGGATTCTATAGGCGTTTTGTGAGAGATTTCAGCACCATTGCTGCACCTCTCAACGAGCTTACAAAGAAGGATGTGCCTTTTGTTTGGGGTACCGCACAGGAAGAAGCCTTCACGGTATTGAAAGATAAGTTGACACATGCTCCTTTACTCCAACTTCCTGATTTTAATTAGACTTTTGAGCTTGAATGTGATGCTAGTGGAATTGGATTTGGAGGTGTGTTATTACAAGATGGCAAACCTGTTGCATACTTTTCTGAAAAATTGAGTGGGCCTAGTTTGAACTATTCTACTTGTGATAAAGAATTATATGCTCTTGTTCGGACCTTAGAAACATGGCAACATTATTTATGGACCAAGGAATTTGTTATACATTCTGATCATGAATCTTTGAAACACATTAAAAGTCAAGCAAAACTGAACCATAGACATGCTAAATGGGTTGAATTCATTGAGACTTTCCCTTATGACATTAAACACAAGAAAGGTAAAGAAAATGTTATTGCTGATGCTTTGTCTCGTTGTTATACTATGCTTTCACAACTTGACTTTAAAATATTTGGTTTGGAGACCATCAAAGATCAATATGTGCATGCTGCTGAATTTAAAGATGTATTGCAGAATTGTAAGGAAGGGAGAACTTGGAACAAGTTCGTTCTTAACAATGGATTTGTGTTTCGTGCTAACAAGCTATGCATTCCAGCTAGCTCCATTCATCTTTTGTTGTTGCAGGAAGCGCATGGAGGAGGATTAATGGGATACTTTGGCATCAAGAAGACGGAGGATATACTTGCTACACATTTCTTTTGGCCAAAGATGAGACGGGATGTTGAGCGTTTTGTTGCTCGCTGCACTACATGTCAAAAAGCTAAGTCACGACTCAATTCTCATGGTTTATATATGCCTTTGACTGTACCTAGTGTTCCTTGGGAAGATATATCTATGGACTTTGTTTTAGGTTTACCTCGAACAAAGAAGGGGAGGGATAGCATATTTGTTGTCGTGGATAGGTTCTCAAAAATGGCACACTTTATACCATGTCTTAAAAGTGATGATGATGTCAATGTTGCTGATTTGTTCTTTCGTGAAATTATTCGCTTGCATGGTGTGCCAAATACTATTGTTTCAGATCGTGATACTAAATTTCTTAGCCACTTTTGGAGATGTTTATGTGCTAAGTTGGGGACTAAACTACTTTTTAGTACTACTTGTAATCCCCAAACTGACGGACAAACTGAAGTAGTCAATAGAACATTGTCTACTATGCTTAGGGCTGTTTTGAAGAATAACAAGAAAATGTGGGAAGAATGCTTGCCTCATATTGAATTTGCTTATAATCATTCATTGCATTCTACTACTAAGATGTGCCCTTTTGAAATTGTGTATGGTTTCCTACCTCATGCACCTATTGATTTGTTGCCTCTTCCATCTTCGGAGAAGGTTAATTTTGATGCTAAAGAACGTGCTGAATTGATTTTAAAAATGCATGAGTTAACTAAGGAAAACATTGAGCATATGAATGCGAAATATAAACTTGCTGGAGATAAGGGTAGAAAACATGTTGTGTTTGCACCTGGAGATCTTATTTGGTTACATTTGCATAAGGATAGATTTCCCAATTTGCGCAAATCAAAGCTAATGCCACGTGCTCATGGTCCTTTTAAGGTGTTAGAGAAAATAAATGATAATGCATATAAACTTGAGCTGCCTGCAGATTTTAGGGTTAGTCCCACTTTTAACATTGCAGATTTGAAGCCTTATTTGGGTGAGGACGATGAAATTTCGTCGAGGATGACTTCATTTCAAGAAGAGGAAGATGATGAGGACATCAATACAATTGTTACACCCACAGCCCCTGCTGCTATACATACTGGACCAATTACTAGAGCTCGCGCACGTCAATTCAATTATCAGGAACTTTCGTTTCTTGGTAACGATTCTAATGTTCATGAGAATATGATGCTGCCTAAATTGGATACATTTGTTTTGCTTACAAATGAAGGGCCTAGCTTGGACAAGAAAGATGAACCTTGGATCAAGTTCAAGCATGGAGATGATGGCATGCGCAAAGGGGTCAAGAACGGAGTTACAAGTGATGATTTTAGGACTTTGAAGCCACCATGAGGAGTGCATGAAGCCTTGGACGAAATATACAAGATGCCACTTCATAAATTTCATCCAGAGGCTATTTTAGGTGCTGCGTCACCTTATTATTGGGCCAGGCCCATGTATTTTCGAAATATTTAAGTATAGGCTGTTTTTAGAGTCCGTATGTGTGGGGAAACAAGAGTGAGGGTTGGTTTCGGACCCCTCCTCCAAGGGCCACGAAATCCCCCCCTCTTCCTCCATATATACAACCCTTAGGGCATCGTTTAGACTTTGGGTTTTGTTTAGATTAAAAGTTCGCCATAGCTGCAACTTCGCGTACTTCGTTTGTGTCCATCGACCAGACCTAGACGTCACAGAACCCCACCTTGATCAATAAAGCTTTCATCTTATATTCGCAATATCCAGATTGCAATCTCAGTTTCTTGCTTGTTCTTCGTTTGCTCGCAGGAAACATGCCCTCGTGGTCAGGTTGATCATGCTCCGGCGTGGTCAATAACCCCTCGGAGTTGGTTTAGTGATTGCTAAGGCGCGACGTCCTCGCACGTTCGTAGTCGGATCGTCAAAGTCGACTTCCTCTAAAACGATAGCCACCATCTCGTCGAAATATGGGACAGCTTTGCCTCTATCACCGCGCCGCCACATCGCCAACCATCGCTCTCCTCCACCACGTGGGCCCGTGAGCCTGGAGCAGGACCGCCGGGCCCGGTCGTTGCCGCCCGCCCCGCCCGGGTGCCCGAGCCGCTGCGCCGCCCGTCAGCCATCTCCGCCGTCGCTGGAGCTTCGCCGGACTTTGCCGGCTCGTTCCTGCCGCCCTTCGCACACCACCACCGCCGCCTCGCTCGCGCCGCAGCGCAGAGCCGCCGCCGCCACCCGCATCGTCCTCCCCGCGCCTTCCCCACGAGCTCGCTGCCCCGCCACGGGAGCTCGTCGCTGGCCAGCTCCAGCCACAGGATCCGCCGCAGCCGGACCTTCGAGGCCTTGCCCTGTCTGGATCCGGCGCTGCCCTCCCCGGATCCGTGTGCCCCGAGCCCCTCCAGGCCCATTCCCGTCCTTCCCGACCTTCCCCGCTCCCGCTATCGGCCGTCGTCGCCGGATCGAGCCACCACCGCTGCCGCCTTGCCTCCTGCTCAAGCTCCCGCTCGAGGAGATGACGATCGGTGGGCCCAGGCCCCGCTGCAGGCCCAGCAGCGCCAAGGCCGGCCCAGCTCCGCCTCCCCCTCAGGCCACCCCGATCCGGCCCAAGGGCCCGCGATGGGGCTGCGCGCCTTGGAGCCAGCGCACCTTCTTGGGGAGGAGGTGGTGGAAGCGCCTCCTGATCCCCGCCTCCTGTGCGGAATGGAGGGCGAGGTAGCGAGAGGGACGGCAAGGGGGAGCCCCCTGCGGCGCCGACGAGCTCAGTGATGTGGGCGAGCAAGTCCTCGTAGAGGTCGTCGACGGGGCGGTAGTGCAAGAGCTCTCTTGCCAAGAGCAGCGCGGCGTGCGCGTCCATGGGGGCGCGACGGGCGTGCGACGACGAAGCGGCTGGAGTCAGCGACGGTGTGGCGGTGCGGCCCTCCCGCCGCACCGAAGGATGCTGGGAGGAGGCCTGCTACTCGTTCCCCGTCGGGCCGGTGGCGGCGTTGGCGGCAGGCGACGGGGAACGACGAGGACGTCTGCCGACGGGCGCCGTCTGGGCGACGCGGGTGGCGAGAGCAGCCCGGCACTCGGCGCGAGCCCAACGAGCATCAGCCATGGACATGACGGAAGATCGTACGCGAACAACGTAAGAAAGATTCCGGCGCACCCCTACCTGGCGCGCCAAATGTCGGATTTCGGGTTTTGGCAGACCCTTGAGGTTCGAACACTAGGGTGCGCGCGGAGATCTCTCCCCTACCGATCTGCATCCAATCTCCTCGCATGATCTAAGCTGGAAACAATGAGCAACACGAGGGACACAAGGTTTATACTGGTTCGGGCCACCGTTGTGGTGTAATACCCTACTCCAGTGTGTCGTGTGGTGGATTGCCTCAGGGGCTGATGAGGAACAGTACAAGGGAAGAATAGCCTCGCGAGAGGTGTTCTTGAGCTGGTGCGATGAACTGCTTGGGCGAGTTCAGTCGCCTCTCTCTCTCTCTATCTCTCCTTTTCGGTCCCTCCTTTTCTCCTCTCTCTCTCTCTACTCTGTGGTGGCTAGCTCTATTTATAGAGGCCCTGGGCCTCTCCCCAAATAATGAGCGGGAAGGGCGCCAACAATTGGCCATTTTGAAGGGAAACATCTAGTACAAGTTATCCTGACCAAAGGTGGTCTTCGGCTGCCAAAAGTACTGGTGATGATGCTGTCTTGGGCTCCACGGTGACCTCCATCCTACCGCTCTGCTGGTCTTGGTCTCGTTGCACCGGAATGGTAACCTTTGCCCGGTGCCTTGGCCTATGCTTGCCCCCTTTGCACCAAAGGGGAAACAAGGACACTGCGCAGGCCGGCGCCTGCCTGGCGCCCTCTTGGTCTCGGTCGTCATGGCTTGCATCATGGGCTCCTCGTGAGGTACCCCTGCCTTCATCTCTCCACCTCCTCGCGAGCCTGCCTGATGAGGCTGCCTTTGAGGAAGCTTCCGGTCATCCCCCCGCGAGGCTTGGCCCCTCGCGAGGGTCTTGAGCTTGAGCTGATGAAGATGGGCCGCGCTGGGCCCCCACTTGAGCCACGCCGCAGGCAGGCAAGTCTAGGGACCCCCGTTCCCAGAACACTGACACAATCCACCAAAGCAGGAGTAGGGTTTTACGCCTCGCGGTGGCTCTAACCTGAGTAAAATTGCCTGTGTGATCTTTGCCGTGCTGCCCCATGCTCGCCTACTCTTTGTGCAACGTGTCGCCCCCTGCTGAACTAGCAGGGGGCCTACTGGTCCCATAGGTGGTCGTGGTTTCCCGCGACACTAGTTGCAAAAGTTTCCGTTTTTGCACAGAATTAAGTCAACTATCACCCACACTATCCCAAAGGCTTTACTTGGTTCTTTATTGAAACACAAGCTATAAACATGACTAATAGAGTATCTTAATCATGTGAACACACAAAGACAGTAGGGGTAAATGTTGGGTTGTCTCCCAACAATCGCTTTTCAATGATGCTCACATAGAAGATAAGAATTGAAACATAGCGAGAGCATTAGGAAGCATATGACTAGCACATTTAAGCCTAAACCCACTTCCTATGTATAGGGATTTTTTGAGCAAACAATTTATAGGAAAAACAATCAACAACATTGGAAGGAAAAACAAGCATAACTTCAAAAATTTCAACACATAGAGAAGAAACTTGATATTACTGACATGTACAACAACATAAGTTCCTCTCTCATAATAATTTTCAGTAGCATCATGAATGAATTCAACAATATAACTATCACATAAAGCATTCTTTTCAAGATTCATAAGTACAGAAAATTTACTACTCTCCACATATGCCAATTTATTCGCATCAATAGTAGTGGGAGCAAACTCAACAAAATAACTATCATGAGATACTTGTTTTCCTACTCTCGACATATGCAAATTTATTCTCATCAATAGTAGTGGGATCAAACTCAACACAATAACTATCATGAGATACTTGGTTGTCATAATCAAATTGAACATCAATATCATGATGACAAGTTTCATTGTTATCATTATTCTTTATAGCATACATGTCATCACAATAATCATCATAAATAACAACCTTTTTATCATAGTCAATTGAAACCTCTTCCAAAATAGTGGATTCATCATTAAATAAAGTCATGACCTCTCCAAATCCACTTTTATCAATATTGTAACCAGATTCAACACCCTCCAAAATAGTGGGATCATTACCTAGAGTTGACACTATTCCAAACCCACATTCATCAAAATAATCATCATAAATAGGAGGCATGCTATCATCGTAATAAATTTGCTCATCAAAACTTGGGGGACAAAAAATATCATCTTCATCAAACATAACATCCCCAAGCTTGTAGCTTTGCACATCATTAGCATCATCGATATTCATAGAATTAATGCTACAATATTGCAATCATGCTCATCATACAAGGATTTTATGCCAAACATTTTATTGAATTCTTCTTCTATCAATTGAGCACAATTTTTTTTCCATCATTTTCATGAAAGACATTATAAAGATGAAGTAAGTATATGAGTCAACCTCAATCCCAATTTTTTTAGTTTTCTTTTATGAACCAAACTAGTGAGAAAACAAGAAACTAAAAGATTCAATTGCAAGATCTAAATATATACCTTCAAGCACTACTCCCTGGTAACGGCGCCAGAAAAGAGCTTGATGTCTACTACAGAACCTTCTTTTTGTAGACTCTTGTTGGGCCTCCAAGCGAGAGTTATGTAGGACAGTAGAAATTTTCCCTCAAGTGGATGACCTAAAGTTTATCAATCCATGGGAGGCGTAGGATGAAGATGGTCTCTCTTAAACAACCGTGCAATAGGTGCACTAGTTCGGAGAAGAGATGGTGATACAAGTGTAATCTGGATAGTAGATATAGGTTTTTGTAATCTAAAAATATAAAAACAACAAGGTAACTAGTAAAAAAAGTGAGCAAAAATTGTATTGCAATGCTTGAAAACAAGGCCTAGGGTTCATACTTACACTAGTGCAAAGTCTCTCAACAATGATAGCATAATTCAATCATATGGCAATCCCTCAACGTGTGACAAAGAGTCACTCCAAAGTTCGTATCATGGAGAACATAAGACGAAATTGCTTGTAGGGTACGAAACCACCTCGAAGTTATTCTTTCTAATCAATCTTTTGAGCTATTCCTATAAGTGCCACAAACAACCCTAGAGTTCATACTAAAATAACACCATATGGTACACATCAATCAACCCAAATGTCACCTAGATACTCTAATGTCACCACAAGTATCTGTGGGTCAATTATACGATATGCATCAAACAACTTCATATTTATAATATTCAATCCAACGCCAAGAACCTCAAAGATTGCCCCAAGAGTTCTACCAGAGAAACAAGGGTGAAAACGTGCATCAACCCCTATGCATAGATTACCCCAATGTCTCCTCGGGAATCCATGAGTTCAGTGGCAAAACATACATTGATACGTCTCCAACGTATCTATAATTTTTCATTGTTCCATGCAATTATATTATCTGTTTTGGATGTTAATGCGCTTTATTTTACACTTTTATATTATTTTTGGGACTAACCTATTAACCGGAGGCCCTGCCCAAATTGTTATTTTTTTGCCTATTTCAGCGTTTCACAGAAAAGGAATATCAAACGGAGTCCAAAGGGAATGAAACTGTCACATCCCTAGCTAGTGACTCCTTGTCCTTGCATCAATCATCTTGCATCATGTTTAAATTCATGAAAGTTGAATTGGGGAAAGTGGAAAGCCTCAGAAATCATTTCTAAAAATGATCAACATTAAAAATTGCTTCAAATAAACCCAAGAAAATGTTCCTGTTAAGCTATAAAAATATTTGCAAGAGGTAAAATTCAAACCAATATTTTTGGTGTCACAGAAATATTTATTTTGGGCATTTGAGTTAATCTAATAATTATTCGCATTGGATTTATATATGGTATATATTAACTATATGTCCAATAATTCTGATAATTGTTGATGGGCTTGGAACAATCCATTTAGTCCCTGCAAAAATTGTCAGAAGCAGAAAAAATAGTTTGGTTCGAAAACCAAATTAAAACAAATGTCAGAAATAGAAAACAGAAACTATAATTAAGGAAAGAGAGAGAAAGTTTTTACCTGGGCTTCTTACCTGCAGCAGAGCCGGCCTAGGTCCTGTGCGGCCCAGCCCACTGGTCTCCCCCCTTTCGTCTTCCTCGTGACAAAAGGACGTCGGGCATGTGCCCCGTGCGCACGGCCACGCGCCCCAGCCACCTCCTGCTTGCCACTCCCCCTCGACGCTCTGGACGCCCTAGACGTCGACACGCACCCCCAAACCCTCTCACTCTTCCCCGAGGCCCTCCTCCCCTCTACTCCCTCTCTCTCGCCTGAACCCGAGCGCCGCCATCGCCACCGACGACATTCGCCACGGACATAGCCATCGCCTCGCCTCTCCGTTGTGTCCAGACGTCCCGCAGATGTCCGTATCATCTCCACGATGACGCATGCGAGCTCGTAGGCCATGAATCGTCGCCATCGTCTTCGTCTTCAAGCTCGGGAATCGTCGACCACCGCCACCGATTCACGTGCTTCCGGCCTTCCCCGGGCACGCAGAGCCTACCCGGCAACACGCTGTGAGTTCTCCGTCCTTTCTCCCTTGTTACCTCCATCCCTTTCGACCCCTAGCATCAGCAACTGCCGTGGCCGAGCTTCCCTTGCCACCGGCCATGTCGCCGCCGTCACTTCAGCCGCTTGAGCTCGATTCGGAGCGCGTCACCACGCTCAGGAAGCCACTAGGAGCCTAACGCACATGCTAACTCGCCCTCCCGCGCACCACAGCGCCAATCCCGCACTCACCCGAACTCCGGCGCCGCCGCGTGCTCACCTCCGGCGAGCTCCGACCACCCCGCGACCTCCCACCTACTCCGTTGGATGCGTGTGAGCGAGGGCCTCCTCCCTGTGCCCTTCTCTCGCCCAGCCGCCTCCTGTAGCACCGTCCCGTGTGGACTCCGCCGCGCGGGAAGGTCGCCAGCGGCTTAGCTCCGGCTGTGTGAACGTGGCGCCGTTATTAGTGGCTAATGACGCCACTAACTAACCCCCTCTCCCACTGACTATGGGCCTCATGCCTTAATTAACCCCGGGATAATTCCCTGTTTAGTTTAGATTAATATAGTCGGCCCCACATGTCAATTTGACCATGCCACGTCATCGTTGACCTAGACCCACCAGTCAGCCTTTGTCCCTGCCCTGTTACACTGACGTGCGGGTCCCACTGGTCAGGTTTGACCTGGACCACCTCTGTTGACATGCTGATGTCACACTGACATCATGCTTACGTAGTAAATGTTTTCTGGGATTTTAAATAAATCCGAAATGATTTATTTATTTCAGAAAATATCCAAAACTTCTAAAATTCATAGAAAATCAACCGTAGATCCAAATCAAATAATTTATATATGAAAAATTATCAGAAAAATCCGAAGAATCTGATTATGGCATTATCATGCATGTTAGAACAACTTATGCCTACTGATCAGGTTAAATAAAACAAGTGGCATTTAAATAATCACATATGGAGTTGAATTTGAATCTTTGGTTCAAACCAACTTCATTTAATCTGGTTTTAGTTGCATTAGCTCAAATCACAACATCCTGCCACATCATGATCATTCATCATATTGTGCATTGCATTGATTGTGCTCTCTCTCTCTCTCTTGCTAGTACCTATTCCCCCTCAGTAGACGTATGTTCCAACGATGAGTTTGATGACACCGATGAAGAGCTATACTATCTTCAGAAGTGCCAGGCAACCAAAACCCCCTTGTTCATTCCGATACAAACCCACTTGCTCGCTCCTGCTCTCTTTTACTGCATTAGGACAACAATGATTCAACTGCTGCATGTTGCAGTAGTTGAACCCCTTTCCTCTGCATGACCTGTCATTGCCATAGTAAATAGATGAAACCCACTAGCATGAGTAGGAGTTGTTTGAGCCCTGATGTGCCTACTCATTCATGCTTGTTTCTCATGCCTGCTATTTCTTAGAGTTGTGTCAGGTCTGATTCATCGAGGATGAATTGGAAAGTTGTGAACATGTGCTACAGTGTGTGAGATAAGTGTGTTGAACACGATTTGGTAAAGGTAACGATGAGAGGCCATGTAGGAGTACATGGTGGGTTGTTTCACTGGAACCGTCCTTAAGCACCGAGATCTGTATGTGTGATTTAGGATCCAGTTACTACCATGCATTAGGATCCTTAATTGACCCTCTCAGCTTCTTAACCACCCTGGTCCTCTGTCCAGGAGTTGCAACTAGTTTCTGGTGTTTGTAGGATATGTGTTGGCGGCCGTGCATAGCGCTGACCCCAGGGGTGGGCTATGATGCGGTAGATACACCATGGCTGGGCATGCCGGGCACCCGTTTGGTGTCTCGGAACCCTGTACACATCGTTCGGGGCCGTCTGTGGAAACCTCGGCTGGACTCCCTGTGGATGGAACCTGGATAGGCGATAAACCTGGACTAGAGACTTGAGTGTTTAGGTAGGCTGTGGCCGACACCCTCGTTGGGCTTCCGCTTGAAGGTTACCGAGTACATGTCGTGTAAACGACGGTAAGTGGTGAGAGCGTGTATGAAGAAGTACACCCCTGCAGGGTTAACATCATCTATTCGCAAAGCCGCGTCCGCGGTAAAGGACTACTTGGTTGCCTATATAGTTCATAGACAAGTGAAAGTGGATACTCTAAAATCTACAAGATAAGCGTGAGTGCCATGGATGGCGTTCCTGTAGGGAGATGGGAGCAGATCCATAGTGGTGTATTGATATGGTGAATATGTGGACTCATGTGCGCCACCTCAAAAGAGTTAATTGCAGTCATAGTTTAGGATAGCCACTGAGTCAAAGCTGGCTTGTTGCAGTCAAACTCCACCACCCCCTTTGTTGATACTGATGCATATGTAGCTAGTTCTGATGTAAGTCTTGCTGAGTACATTTGTACTCACGTTTGCTTAATTTATGTTTTGCAGAGAGACTTCAGTCTCGCTAGTAGTTTCGCGTGGACTTCGACGTTTAGCTTGATACCTTAGCTATGATCTTCTGCCCTTGGTAGGATCTGGTAGATAGTTAGGCTTCTCAGCCTTTTTTCATTTGTAGATGTCTGTACTCAAACATGTTAAGCTTCCGCATGTGCTTTGATCTATATGCTCTGAATGTTGGGTCATGAGACCCATGTTTGTAATATCTCGCTCCTCGGAGCCTATTGAATAAATACTTTGAGTCGTAGAGTTTTGTTGTGATGCCATGCTGTATTTACACATATCGAGCATATTGTGTGTATGATTGAAATGCTTGGTATGTGTGGGATCCGACAATCTAGTTGTTTATCCTTGGTAGCCTCTCTTATGGGGAAATGTAGTCTTGTGCTTCCATGAGCCATAGTAGTCCGCTACAGCCCGGTTCACCGGAGTCTTGCTAGCCCAACACTACTGTTCCGGAACACTTAGACTGGCCGGCATGTGATTCACTTCGTTCATGTGTCTGTCCCTTCGGGGAAATGTCACACGGAGACATCCGGAGTCCTGTTAGCCTGCTACAGCCTGGGTTCCCGGAGTCCTGTTAGCCCAGTTGCTACAGCCCGGATTCATACGCTGTTGACCAACATGCTCGAGGTTGATTCATGTATGCCTGTCCCTGTAAGTTATTGCCACTTTAGGTTCACGACTAGTCATGTCGGCCCGGGTTCTCTATCATATGGATGCTAGCGTGTAACGCCCCAGATATACTTTCCATATTGGTATCCAACTTTTGCCGTCTCCGGCACTTAGTTATATTTATTTCTCGGGTTCGGGTCTTTGTCTCCGTGTGTTGTTTTCTTTTTCGTGCATCTCTTATCATGTCATCTCGTGCATTGCATTTGCATACATGTTCATCTCATGCATTCGAGCATTTTCCCCGTTGTCCGTTTTGCATTCCGGCGCTTCGTTCTCCTCCGGTGGTCATCTCTAGATTTCTTTCGTGTTTGGGAATTAAACATTTCCGGATTGGACCGAGACTTGCCAAGCGGCCTTGGTTTACTACCGGTAGACCGCCTGTCAAGTTTCGTATCATTTGGACTTCGTTTGATACTCCAACGGTTAACCGAGGGACCGAAAAGGCCTCGTGTGTGTTGCAGCCCAACACCCCCCAAATTTGGCCCAAAACCCACCAAACTCTGCTCCATGCCCTAGAGCGTTCGATCACGATCGTGTGGGCGAAAACCGCACCTCATTTGGACTCTCCTAGCTCCACTTATGCCTATTAATACCCCCTCCATTCGGATCTCTTCTTCCCCCGTCCGAAACCCTAGTTAAAAAAAACAGATCATCGTCCTCCACCGCGCCGACGGACGTGTCCGCCCCCGGCCGGACAACGTCCGCCGCCGCCCGCCTCAGCCAGCCGGGT
>NC_041392.1:382762325-382794875 GCF_002162155.2 Triticum dicoccoides | reverse complement strand
CTGGTCGCCGGCAGCCGCCGTGGCTCCCCGGCCCCGCGCGCGCGCGCCGCCCTACGGCACCGCCGCCGTCTCGTCGCCAGCCGGCCGCCGCCCCGCCCTCCGGTCCCCTCGTCGCCGGCCGCTGCCTCCTTCCCCGTCGTCGCCGGTGAACAGTACCGCCGCCGCCTCGGTATCCGTGCCCGATCCAGATCTGGATCTGGGATATTTCGGTTGATTTTCTCTTCCCGAAACCCTAATTTTCGAGCAATGTTTGACTGCTTGCATCTCCGCAACCGTAGCTTCGTTTTGGGCATATGATATATCAAAATCTTCGCCTCGACATGTAAATCATTTCATTCCATTGCATCATTTGCATTTGAGGTCATCTTGATACCCAAAATGCTGTTAGAAGGGGGCTTCGTGAGTTAAATTGAAGATCCGTTAGTTCATCATGCACTTTTGTCATTTTTGCCATGTTTAATTCGTGCATGATATGCCTGTGCCCCTTTGGGATGAATTGTTAAGCATTTTGCCTTCTTTCTGGAGGCGCCACCCATGCATTTTGAGGATGTGTGTGTTGTCTTGTGCAAGCTTGCGAAGAGAGGTACCTGAGATTGCTGATTTCAGAGACTTAGTGATTTTCACTAAGTCTGGGATATTTTAGTTCATGATGCTATATGTCCAGCTTGTTTCCTAGTGATCCGTGCCTCTTTTGAGGATGATCAGTAAGGGAGTTTTGATATTTATGTTATGCTCTATCCATCCATGTCTTTGTTTACATATGTGGAGTGCTCTAGGTTGACTCAATCGAGCTAAACTTTTGCTTCGTTGTTAATCTGGGCAGATCGTCAACTTGTTTGCGATTTTGCCGATGCTACCGTTAGTGTTCCATGCATGCTATGCCTTTGTTCTTGCCATGTGTAGCTAGCACTTTGTGCCTTCTTGCTGGTTATATGTTTTCCTTGCCATGACTTGCACCGTAGTGAGTGCATCGAGCTCGTTTACATGCCTTCGTGAGTTATATTTCAGCGTGTCTCAGTTTTCACTAAGTCTGAAAACTGATTGTGTTCGAGCTATGTTCGTGAGCTCGGTAGGGTATTTTGTGAACCCTTTTGGCCCCAGGTCACTTTGGGTGTTTTGTTAAGCTTGTTGAGTAGCTCCATGCCATGTTCTTACTTGTCATGTTCAGGTTTTCTATCATGTTGTTTTGCTGCTCCGAAGAGAGCATCGTGATCTGAAATTTCAGACTAGTGTTAATTTCACTAAGTCTGAAATCTGTTTTGCATTTGCGTTTTAGCCATGCTTGTTTGAACCTCTTAATGGATGAATTTGCCTATGGCTCAGTGCTAGTGTTTTGTCAACCATCTTGTGTACATCACTGCCATGTATTTTGTTTTCATGTTTGTTGGCTGTAGCATATTCATTTCGTTGCATTTAGATGCCTACTTGCTGTAAATCGCAGACCGGTGTCGTATCTTAAAACGCTTGCCATTTCCAAACCGTGGCTCCGATTCCAATGATCTTTATATCGTTTTCAATCGATTTCATCCCCTCTATCCAGTGGCACCCTTGGAATTCCAAGTTGAGGCCAGTTTCATGCATTTCCTGTCATATCTCGCATTTTGCATCCCGCATCGCATCCCGCATAGCATATCATCATTTCATCATATTGCTTGGTCTTGCACGTGGTTGATTGTATCCTTGTTGCTTGTTTGTCTTTGGGTAGAGCCGGGAGACGAGTTCGCTACCGAGGAGCCCGTTGAGTTTGCTTGTGAGGATCCAGCCAACTCTGACAACTGTGCAGGCAAGATGATCATACCCTCGAAATCACTACTATCTTTGCTATGCTAGTTTGCTCGCTCTTTTGCTTTGCCACTGCTACGATGCCTACCTTTTGCTTGTCAGCCTCCCAATTGCCATGTTGAACCTCTAACCCACCATTGTCCTAGCAAACCGTTGATTGGCTATGTTACCGCTTTGCTCAGCCCTTCTTATAGCGTTGTTAGTTGCAGGTGAAGATTGGAGCCGTTCCTTGTTGGAACATTTATTTACTTGTTGGGATATCATTATATTACTATGTTATCTTAATGCAGCTATATACTTGGTAAAGGGTGGAAGGCTCGGCCTCTCGCCTAGTGTTTTGTTCCACTCTTGCCGCCCTAGTTTCCGTCATATCGGTGTTATGTTCCCGGATTGTTGCGTCCCTTACGCGGTTGGGTTATAATGGGAACCCCTTGATATTTCGCCTTGATTAAAGCTTGTCCAGCAATGCCCAACCTTGGTTTTACCATTTGCCACCTAGCCTTTTCTTTCCCTTGGGTTCTGCAGACTCAAAGGTCATCTTATTTTACCCCCCCCCCCGGGCCAGTGCTCCTCTGAGTGTTGGTCCACCTGTCAGTTACCGGTGGCTACCAGGGGCAACTCTGGGCTGGCCTACCCGTACCTAAGACAATCTGAGTGTGCCCTGAGAAAGAGATATGTGCAGCTCCTATCGGGATTTGTCGGCACATTCGGGCGGTGTTGCTTGTCTTGTTTTAACCTGTCGAAGTGTCTTGAGTTACCGAGATACCGAGTCTGATCGGAACGTCTTGGGAGGAGGTCTATTCCTTCGTTGACCGTGAGAGCTTGTCATGGGCTAAGTTGGGACTCCCCTGCAGGGATTGAACTTTCGAAAGCCGTGCCCGCGGTTATGGGCAGATGGGAATTTGTTAATATCCGGTTGTAGATTACTTGAACTAAACTTAATTAAAATGAATCAACCGTGTGTGTTACCGTGATGGCCCCTTCTCGGCGGAGTCCGGGAAGTGGACACGGTGTTGGAGTTATGCTCGCGCAGGATGTTCCTTTAGCTTCTCGCTCGTGCTTCGCCTTCTCTTCTCGCTCTCATTTGCGTATAAGTTAGCCACCATATATGCTAGTCGCTTGTTGCAGCTCCACTTATATTGCCGTACCTATCCTATAAGCTTAAATAGTCTTGATCGCGTGGGTGTGAGATTGCTGAGTCCCTGTGGCTCATAGATACTACAACTCCAGATGCAGGTCCAGGTGTTTCCGCTCCAGTTGACGATTACGAGCTCAAGTGGGAGTTCGACGAGGACTCTCAGCGATACTACGTGTCTTTTCCGGATGATCAGTAGTGGTGCCTAGTTGGGGTTATCGATTCAGGGCCTTGTCGCACGTTGGGTTCTTTTCTAATTTTGGCGCCGTAGTCGGGCCATGAGTGTTTGTTTGATGGATGTTATTTATGAACTCTGATGTGACGTGGCGAGTGTAAGCCAACTATGTATCTTCCCCTTTTTATCATATACTACATGGGATGTTGTAATGATTTCCTAACTTGCGACATTGCTTTCAATGCGGTTATGTCTCTAAGTCGTGCCTCGACACGTGGGAGCTATAGCCGCATCGAGGGCGTTACATAGCGACACTATCATATACGTGAGCCAAAAGGCGCAAACAGTCCCGGAGCATGGTAAGGCGACACCCGTGGGAATACCGTGCGTGAGGCCGCAAAGTGATATGAGGTGTTACAGGCTAGATCGGTGTGACTTGGAATCGGGGTCCTGACACCTTTGGTATCAGAGCCTGACTGCCTGTAGGATTACCAAGCCAACCCGATCGAAGTTGAATCTAGAAATTATTTAGTTATGTAAGGGAATTGATTATGGATGGGAACGTAAGGCTCTTTTTTACTCCTTTACCTTATGCCCTTCTGACCTGAGTCATCCTCTTCTCTTCTACGGGGATTAAGAACTAGGCTTCTCTGCTTTCTATCAGGTTCAGGTGTTACTAATCTGTAGACTCTTATAGGATTATTGGTTCCAAGCCTCAGTTCAGTTTCTACTACTTCAGTATGTTGACAGTTGATCTCGAAACCTTGATATTGTGATTCTGAGTGGTTATGCCACCATTTGCGGGATGTCTCAAATCTTTTTGAGCAATTACAGCTGTTATGCTGTCCGAGTCATCACAGGTTTCTAAAGAATCTAATGCATTTGCAAATCCTTCCTCCCAGTTCCCGATGTCCCTTTGGGCCAGTTCGACCACACTAATCGGTGATTTGAGGTACTCTATTGCCTCGACATAAATGTTGGAGCTATTATTATGACCCTAGGTGTCTAGAGTATCATCTAGTAATCTAGCCATATATTGTGTTCCCAGTGTGATCATTCTCGAAAGCATCTTGTGATGCCATATAGTATGTAGGTATTCTATTTCTGGTTTCTTGAACCCAAGATTCACCCAACTTACCTCATGTTGATAGTGTTGCTAGTTCCTTTCGGATATTAGTAACCTTTGTGATAGTCTTTGACGTCCGTGATATATCATTCTTCCTAATACCACGAACCATTATGGCAGAAACTCGTTAAGCCAATGATCACAACAAGAGTGCTCTTGATGAGTTCTCCATTCAAAATTGTGAATCTGCCAGTCCTCCCTCTTCTGCATGGGTTAGCCAGAAGAAAAATGTTGAGCTTTGCTCGACATACTAACCTATGCATCCATAACTCAGAAAACCATATGTTCCTTTGAGTTGTCTCTCTTTAGCTATATTCTGACCTCTGTCTATCAATTGATAGTCAGGACTAGTTGTGCATTTGTGTTATCAATGCCTATTATTGTTGTAGTCCATCAAGCCATTCTATTCTGGAATGTCTAGGAGAAACAAACTCCAGCACCTCATCCATTTCTTGGACTAGTCAAAGTAGTTGTAATTCGCAGATCAAAATGCCAACCCAGCTTTTGTTATGTTCTACCTTGGAGTATTACCCCTTTATGTCAGGATTGTCATGAGAATTGCACCAATCTTATGAATTCTTGACGCAGTGATACTTCTCACCATCATTATTGATTCCTTGGTTCCGTGTTGTTGTAACTAGAATGCCGACAAGTGAACTGTGATGTGTGAAATCAATACTCCTAGCAACCTTGTTGCTTGGTAGTTAATGGACAATACTCTCACTCCTAGCGTGTTGGTTATTGAATCACCATCCTAGGACTGATTGTGCTACCTAGTCCATTTCTGTTGGTGCACTCTTCGATCGATGAGTTAGGATTTTGTCAAACCCTTGCTCTTTTGTTCACAACATCCCGCCTTGAAAGGCAAGATTTTTCTCGAGCTTAGTAACATATCGATGGTTCGTGATTTTCCGAATATCTTCTCAGAAGTGTTACCAGGTTGTCACCTGACCGCTATCTTGAGTTCGTGATCAAGTTGGTTTCTTGTAAACTACTCCTTCTCCAATAATTCGTGTTGGATACCCCTGAGCTAGTTGGTTAAGCTAAACAACAACATGGAGAGTTGGAAGATAAAAGCTTACCTAATTTAGTTCGTTTGAAAGGGATGTCTTTGTGTTGTGTGTTAGTTGAAGAAAGATGATATCTTCATCGATTGGTCCCTATGATCAGTTGTTGGACCTATTGTCTTATCAAAACTTGATTTGACTATGGGCTATCACCAAATCAAATCAGAACCACTGATGTTCGTAGTGTTGTTTTACTCATGGTTGATCCTCGAACATACACCATTATATCATTTGTTCTGACTAATGTTATTGCTTTGTTCACATAGTTGTGGAATTCCATCTTCATGGAAATCTTTATGATTTTTTGTTGAGCCCATCAGTAGCATCTTATCCTCTCCATGATTCATGTCGAACATCAAGCTAGTGTTGGAAACTTGTGTAAGCATTTCTTCGTGTTTCGTTCATGAAGCATATGTTTGGACGAAAGAAGTGACTACCTTTGATTCACGTGCACTTGGTGAAAGTTGCCGCCATGAATTCGAGAAAGTTAGTTTTGCTTCCTCTGGAATCATCCCAAGTCAGTCATGCACATGTGCAAAGTATTCTATGGTTTGGAGACTTGCAACCTTCATTCTATATGTATCCCTAGCACACGAAGCCCCTAATTGATTTGTTCAAGGATAAGAAGTTTAAATGCTATTCCCGAAGGGCCCAGATGGACATGCACAAGACTTCGTTATTTCAATGATGGTTTCTAATCAGAACTCGGTAGTGTTTTACTTTAAGACTACTATGTGGTCATACTTGTCTGGTACAGCTTGTTCACATGTTGTAGCAGAACTAGCTCATGTTTTGGAGCTTGCTATCATAGTTCATCTGCCTAGAATCTCGCAACGTCATCTCGTCGATTTGGTTGCAAACTTTCATTTTTCTTTCTAGACTCGATGAGTCTGGAATATCCTGACACCAACCAGATCTGAATCTCAGGCGGTTGTGATGGTTGGAACGTTTCCCGAGAGCTATAATATTGGTCTCTCTGTAACCGGTAGAGTGGATGTCGTGGCCAACACACCCAATCAGAAGAGCTATTATTGTAGTATCTTGCTTGAAGAAGTTGGCCACCTTCCCATAAGGATTTTGTAGGATTTACTCCCTAGTTGTTCCTTATGAATTCTTGCGCTCCCGAAGTCCGACCTTCTATCTGATGTTCTAGATACCAAACCATATCAATAAATGGGTTACGCTAGCACATCAAGGAGAACATTAGAAGCAGAGTGCTAAATGTCTCTTGGTCGATCATTAGATTTTGTTTCCTTGGCCTCGCTAAGGAGAAATCTGAGAAGGTGTTATCTCCCTTTGCATCTGCATCGTCCATGACTATTCATCATGGTAGTATGTTGTATTGCCAGGATCCTTGACACGAATATTGGTAAAACCTTGATGAATATGGAAATGCTCAAGTTCTTGATAGCACACGCAAGCACTAGGATTTATCGTCAGCATTAATTCGGATCCACTCTCAGTTTCCTGGGTTATGCTATAACCTTTCCAATTGTGGTATCTCTCTCTGTTATTGGGTTTCTCCCCAGTTACTAGAATCATTCCCAGCATTTGCATTTTGTTCCCAGCTTGCACCGCCATTGTGTCATCCTACTATGGACTACCCTTCTTAGTAATTACTGATTAGGATCATTTTCAAAAGTGGACTTACCATCGGTCCCATACATTTCCGATGATAAGCAAAAATCATCCCTTGCGTTGTCTTCAACAAGGTAGTCCACATCATCCATTTTGGTATGAGTATGCCATTCTTTCGAATTCGTTCACACGATCATTTGTGATTGCCTTAGGCTGGTATAAAGAGTTTCAATGATCTTTATATCAAAAGTAATTCTTTTTGCCACTTAAGGTAATAATTCTATGAGTCACCTTCCCCGAGGTGTCCCGTTTTGGAATCATGGCAGTTAACCCTCGCTACATTGAGACCGCACGCCATCTTACCTAAGCGTGGAATGGTTGCCTATCAATTTGAACCTTCATCATCTGTTTCCTTTCCATCACCCTTGATGTGTGCCTTGTGACTCAACTCGATGTTATTATGCCTCTTTCCATGAGTTGATCCTGAGTTGCTCGATCTTTGATAAGATTGATCCTTCTAGAGTTTCCTCTTTCCTCTCATTGTCATGTTAGTTGGAGTTCTTGGGGCAAGACATCGAGACAATGATGGTGATCGAATCAACATTATTATGAAATGCCACCTGGATCATGAAGATTGTGTTAGTTTGCATTTCCCTTCCATCTTACCCGACGCTTGAATGTTGGGACAAGATTCTTGTTTAGTGGGGGTGAGTTGTCACATCCCTAGCTAGTCACTGCTTGTCCTTCCATTAATCATCTTGCATCATGTTTAAATTCATGAAAGTTGAACTGGGGAAAGTGGAAAGCCTCAGAAATCATTTCTAAAAATGATCAACATTAAAAATTGCTTCAAATAAACCCAAGAAAATGTTCCTGTTCAGCTATAAAAATATTGGCAAGAGGTAAAATTCAAACCAATATTTTTGGAGTCACCGAAATATTTATCTTGGGCATTTGAGTTAATCCAATAATTATTTGTATTGGATTTATATATGTGATATATTAACTATATGTCCAATAATTCTGATAATTGCTGAGGGGCTTGGAATAATCCATTTAGTCCCTGCAAAAATTGTCAGGAGCACAAAAAATAGATTGGTTCAAAAACCAAATTAAAACAAATGTCAAAAATAGAAAACAGAAACTATAATTAAGGAAAGAGAGAGAAAGTTTTTACCTCGGCTTCTTACCTGCAGCAGAGCCAGCCCAGCTCCTGTGCGGCCCAGCCCACTGGTCTCCCCCCTTTTGTCTTCCTCGAGACAGAAGGACGTCGGGCATGTGCCCCATCCGCGCGGCCACGCGCCCCGGCCACCTCCTGCTTGCCGCTCCCCCTCGACGCTCTAGACGTCGACACACACCCCCGAACCCTCTCACTCTTCCCCGAGGCCCTCCTCCCCTCAAATCCCTCTCTCTCGCCCGAACCCAAGCACCGCCATCGCCACCGACGACATTCGCCGTGGCCATAGCCATCGCCTCACCTCTCCGTTGTGTCCAGACGCCCTGTGGACGTCCGTATCATCTCCACGCCGACGCATGCGAGCTCGGAGGCCATGAATCGTCGCCATCATCTTCATCTTCAAGATCGGGCATCGTCGATCGCCGCCACCGATTCACCTGCTTCCAGCCTTCCCCGAGCACGCAGAGCCTACCCGGCGACGCGCTGTGAGATCTCCGTCCTTTCTCCCTCGTTACCTCCGTCCCTTTCGACCCCTAGCATCATCAACTGCCGTGGCCGAGCTTCCCCTGCCGCCGGCCATGTCGGTGCCGTCACTGCAGCCGCTTGATCTCGATTCGGAGCGCGTCACCGTGCTCAGGAAGCCACTAGGAGCCTAACACACACGCTAACTCGCCCTCCCGCGCACCACAGCGCCAACCCCGCACTCACCCAAACTCCGCCGCCGCCGCGAGCTCACTTCCGGCGAGCTCCGACCACCCCGCGACCTCCCACTTGCTCCATTGGATGCGCGCGAGTGAGGGCCTCCTCCATGTGCCCTTCTCTCGCCCAGCCGCCTCCTGTAGCACCGTCCAGTGTGGACTCCTCCGTGCGGGAAGTTTGTCGGCGGCTTAACTCAGCCGTGTCAACGTGGCGCCGTCATTAGTGGCTAATGACGCCACTAACTAACCCCTCTTTCACTGACTATGGGCCCCATGCCTTAATTAACCCCGGGATTATTCCCTGTTTAGTTTAGATAAATATAGTCGGCCCCACGTGTCAGTTTGACCATGCCACGTCATCATTGACCCGGACCCACTAGTCAGCCTCTGTCCCTGCCCTGTTACACTGACGTGCGGGTCCCACTGGTCAGGTTTGACCTGGACCACCTCTATTGACTTGCTGATGTCACACCGATGTCATGCTTACATAGTAAATGTTTTCTGGGATTTTAGATAAATCAGAAATGATTTATTTATTTCAAAAAATATCCAAAACTTCTAAAATTCATAGAAAATCAACCGTAGCTCCAAATCAAATAATTTATATATGAAAAATGATCAGAAAAATCCAAAGAATCTGATTATGGAATTATCGTGCATGTTTGAACAACATATGCCTGCTGATCAGGTTAATCAAACAAGTGGCATTTAAATAATCACACATGGAGTTGAATTTGAATCTTTGGTTCAAGCCAACTTCATTTAATCTGGTTTTAGTTGCATTAGTTCAACTCACAACATCCTGCCATGTCATGATCATGCATCATATTATGCGTTGCATTGATTGTGCTCTCTCTCTCTCTCTGTTGCCGGTACCTATTCCCCCTCAGTAGACGTATGTTCCGACGATGAGTTTGATGACACCGATGAAGAGCTATACTATCTTCAGAAGTGCCAGGCAACCAAAACCCCCTTGTTCATTCCGATACAAACCCACTTTCTCGCTCCTGCTCTCTTTTACTGCATTACGACAACAACGATTCAACTGTTACATGCTGTGGTAGTTGAATCCCTTTCCTCTGCATGACCTGTCTTTGCCACAGTAAAAAGATGAAACCCCATAGCATGAGTAGGAGTTGTTTGAGCCTTGATGTGCCTACTCATTCATGCTTGTTTGTCATGCCTTCTATTTCTTAGAGTTGTGTTAGGTGTGATTCATCGGGGATGAATTGGAAAGTTGTGAACATGTCCTACTGTGTGTGAGCTAAGTGTGTTGAACATGATTAGGTAAAGGTATCGATGAGAGGCCATGTAGGAGTACATGGTGGGTTGTTTCATTGGAACCGTCCTTAAGCACCGAGATTTGTATGTGTGATTTAAGAACCAGTTACTACCATGCGTTGGGATCCTTAATTGACCCTCTCGGCCTCTTAACCACCCTAGTCCTCTGTCTAGGAGTTGCAACTAGTTCCTGGTGTTTGTAGGATATGTGTTGGCGGCCGTGTGTAGCGCCGACCCTAGGGGTGGGCTATGATGCGGTAGATACACCGTGGCCGGGCATGCCGGGCGCCCGTTTGGTGTCTCGGAACCCTGTACACATCGTTCGGGGCCGTATGTGGAAACCTGAACCAGGATAGGTGATAAACCTGGACTAGAGACTTGAGTGTTTAGGTAGGCCGTGGCCTACACCCTCGTTGGGCTTCCGCTTGAAGGTTGTCGAGTACATGTCGTGTAAATGACGGAAAGTGGTGAGAGCGTGTATGAATAAGTACACCCCCGCAGGGTTAACATCATCTATTCGAATAGCCGCGTCCGCGGTAAAGGACTACTTGGTTGCCTATACAGTTCATAGACAAGTGAAAGTGGATACTCTAAAATGCGCAAGATAAGTGTGAGTGCCATGGATGGCGTTCCCGTAGGGAGACGAGAGTGGATCCATAGTGGTGTATTGATATGGTGAATATGTGGACTCGTGTGTGCCACCTCAAAAGAGTTACTTGCAGTCATAGTTTAGGATAGCCACTGAGTCAAAGCTGGCTTATTGCAGTCAAACTCCACCACCCCCTTTGTTGATACTGATGCATATGTAGCTAGTTCTGATGTAAGTCTTACTGAGTACATTTGTACACACGTTTGCTTAATTTATATTTTGCAGAGAGACTTCAGTCTCGCTAGTTGTTCCGCATGGACTTCGACGTTTAGCTTGATACCTCAGCTACGATCTTGTGCCCTCAGCAGGATCTGGTAGATAGTCATGCTTCTCAGCCTTTTTCATTTGTAGATGTCTGTACTCAGACGTGTTAATATTCCGCATGTGCTTTGATCTGTATGCTCTGAATATTGGGTCATGAGACCCATGTTTGTAATATCTTGCTCCTCGTAGCCTATTGAATAAATACTTCGAGTCGTAGAGTTTTGTTGTGATGCCATGTTGTATTTACACATATCGAGCATATTGTGTGTATGATTGAAATGCTTGGTATGTGTGGGATCCGACAATCTAGTTGTTTATCCTTGGTAGCCTCTCTTATGGGGAAATGTAGTCTTGTGCTTCCATGAGCCATAGTAGTCCGCTACAGCCCGGTTCACCGGAGTCCTGCTAGCACAACACTACTGTTCCGGAACACTTAGACTGGCCGATATGTGATTCACTTCATTCCTATGTCTGTCCCTTCGGGGAAATGTCTGTCGGCGTTTTGGGAATGGGGGCCCCAGACTTGCCTACCTGCGGCCCGTGGCGTGGCAGAGCCAGCAGGCTGTATGTCCCATCTTCACCAACAAGGCACCCAATACCCTCGCGAGGGGCCAAGCCTCGCGAGGCGGACGACATCAAGACCTCCTCAGGACTGGCCTGGTCAGGCAGGCACGCGAGGAGCAGAGATATCAAGGCGAGGCGAACCTCACGATGCTCTCGTGACATGAGCCATGACGATCGAGACCAGGCGGGCGCCAGCGCGTGCAACGTCCTTGTTTCCTCTTTGGTGCAAAGGAGACAAGCGCAACCGTGGAGTACCAAGGCCTCAGGCAAAGGTTGCCATTTCGGTGCAACAAGAGCAAGACCAGGAGGACCGCAAGACGGAGGTCATCGTGGAGCCCAAGACGGCATCATCACTAGAGCTTTGTGCAGGCGAAGACTACTTTTGTCAGGAAGGCTCGTACTAGCTGTCCCCCTTCAAATTTTCCCGCCATTGTTGGCTCCCTTCTCGCTCGATATTTGGGAAGAGGACCAGGGCCTCTATAAATAGGACTAGCCACCATAGTAGGTGAGGGGATCATCGAATCCCGGCACTACAAGTTCATACATACAAGAACACCTCAACCTCAGGAGGCTGTTCTTCCCTTGTACTGTTCATCTTCAGCCCAAGAGGAAATCCACCACCACACTGGAGTAGGGTATTACACCACAACGGTGGCCCAAACTAGTATAAACCCCGTGTCTTTCTGTGTTATGAGTTCATCGAGTTCGTCCGCATGATCTTAACAAGCTAGAGCGTAGATTGGTAGAAGGGAAAGACTTCGCGCGCACCCCAATGTTCGAACCTTAAGGTTTAGCCGGAACCCCATATCCGACATTTGGCGCGCTAGGTAGGGGTGCGTCGTATCTTCCTTTCTGTCAGTCCGTCGCTCCGTCGTGATGCGGAGCATCCTACGATCATCCCCATGTACAGTCAAGCATACGCCTTTGGGCCTAAGGTGAAATCGCTCCTTCCCGAATCTTCCCATTCCGCATGTAAGACATGGATGCTACTTCAAGTGCGGACCTTGTGCATACTCAGGTACACCCGAGGAGACCATGGAGAACCCAAGGACCAAGGCCAAGTGTGCGCGGAAGCAACGACGGAAGGAGACGGAGACAGCTCCAGGACCCGGACATCCTGCCCCAGGCCCGGACATCCGGCCGCTGGAGACGACCCCTACAACAACATCCTCCCAGCCGCCAAGTGCTACAGGCCCCGGACATCAGGCGTCAACCACGGACATCCGGCGCCTCGCCAAGTCCCGGACATCCGGCCTCGCCCCCGGAAATCCGGCACCCTCCAACCAGAGAGCAGAAGAATCGGGAAACTCTAGCCCGGACATCCAGCCAGAGGCGCGGACATCCGACTCTTCGTGAGCCGCCGGACATCCGGCCCCCAGCCCGGACATCCGGCAACTGCCTGTGTGCAGAGATCGGGCCAAGGGCCCATGTATCCCCCTCTCACTTCCCCCTTCGTGGGCTAGCACTATATATACTTCCCCACCTCCTCCTAGTTAGAGTTAGCATTGGTTTAGATCATTTTAGAGATAGAGCATTGCTCATCCACATCGGATCTACTCCACGAGAGAGACCGCGGCCTCTATGGAGAAGATCCCTTTGGATTCAAGACCTCCTTTTGGAGAAGAACTTCAAGACCTCCTCACGGAGAAGACCAGTTACCGTGTATCATCCCTAGTTGATCGTGGATCGTGTATCTTACTTTATGTACTCGAGGATCTAGCACATGTGTGACTATTTCTTGTTGGTTGAGTGATTCTCTCGTGTTTCCCCTCATGATTTCCCTTGTTTTCCCCTCGTGTTCCTCGTGTTCTTCGCGGGATCCGCTCCTTTCGTGAAAGATCGGGCGATTAGGGTTCTACCCTACATCATCTTGGTACCATGAGCCAAGTTGATCACGATTTCAGAGCCCGCCCTTTGTGTTTTCTAGCCTAATTTTGTTGTGTTCTTCCCCAATTTCAAAAATCCCCACCAAAAATAGCCCCAATTTTTTTTTGTGATTTGTTGGTTTGACGAAGTTTTGTTGATTTTGATCCATGGATTTGCTTGGTTTCGAGTGGATCTAGCATATCCCCAATTTTCCCAACTTTCCATCCACGAAATCCCATCAATTTTGCCCCCAAATTCATCTATTTCCGCCCCCAAATCGAGTTTTGATGTCCCAATCGAGATCTAGAATCGTCGGCCAGACATCCAGGCCTCAGGCCGGACATCCGGGCCATCGGGCCGGACATCCGGGCCCCAAGCCGGACATCCAGCTCCTGAAGCATAAAACCTGCACGGTTCTGGACATCAGCCCCCGGATGTCCGGCCCGTGTATATTTCAGCTTCCCCGTTTCACCGTTTTGTCCATAACTAATTCATCTGGAGTCCATTTTTGATGTTCTTCAGCTCATTGAAAAGCTCTTGACACCCCCCTTCCAACAAAAATACTACCATAACCATTTGACTCCATCAAATTTTTGCAACTTTGGCATCTTTGCCTAGGGCTTCCAACACAACCTCCGCATAACCACCACCGACTTCCGCAACCTAACCAATTTTGTTCCTTGTAGCATTTGTGGTTGCTCGAGTAGTGATTCAAGTCTCCTAAGGTGTTTAGGCTACTTAGGGATGATTGCTTCTTCATCAACCACCACCACCATCATAACTTCCGCATAGGCTTTCCCACCATACACTTCCACCACCCCAACTTAACCCAATTTTGTTTGTGTTGTGAGTTGTGTCTCCTAAGGTGTTTTGCCTACTTAGGGACCGTGCTTTCAACTCCGACACCGTGTATAGTACACCACCTTACCCTCCACTTCCGCATTGCCTACTCATATAACCCATCATTGAACTTCCACAAAACCACCACCGTATTCCCGCTACCACCATTTGACATTTGACATTTGAGATTTTGAGTTCGCGGTTTTTCCGTTTCCTAAGGTGTTTCGGCTACTTAGGGACGAGTCTCCATCATCTTGGTATCTCCATCAAGATCACCGCCACTCATCATCGACATGGACGGTAACCTCCATATCATCTTGGTATCATGGTATCCCTCCATTTTACATTCCCTAGCCATTGCATTGATAACCCCTAGCCCATTTTGCATTACTTGCCTATCGAGACTAGCCATTTGAGTATTGCCGGCAACATTACTTGTGCACATTAGTGATCATCAAGCTACACCTCCCATTGCATACATACCATATCATATTGGTATCATACCATCCCTTGTGCCACAAGATTGTTCCCGTATATACCCAATTTCTATCTTGGTTTGTGCATTTCGCATTGTGGCCATACAAAAAAAAGAAAAAAGAGAGTAAGCTTTTAAGCAAAAGAGAAAGAGCAAAGAAGCTTGTAAGCAATAGCCATAGCATTATACCACATTGTCATATCCGATCATCTTGGATCATACCACCGGAACATACGTACATAGCATACTTGGGATAGAAAGTTCATACATTTTGCATCTTATAGGTTGTGCACAAGTGCCGTATACGCCCATTGAGCAATCATGCTAGCGTCTCTCTTGAGTTGTGCAACACGAGTGTTTTCCGTGGATTCCACATTTTGTGCTCATCCTCGGTTGCACGACCCCATTTATCTATCCGTGTGTGTGTTTCCGTGTGCCACCCATATTGCTATTGGTCTACTTGTTACACTTGCGAATTTGTGAATATCTTTCAACATTATTGACTCTTTCTAACATTTTACATCAAATTTTTGTGCCACTATCCTCACCGAGCTCCACCATAAGCCTTATTTGTGTAGGTGTGAGAAACCGACAAGAATTGGTACCAATTGTGCTATTTCCTTGTCCACATTGGAGTGATCGTTGATCCACTTTCAACTTCGGTCACGTTACATTTGGTATTCGTTCTTCTCTTTCTACCACTCACAATTTTCTCTTGGAGTGATGGATAGGCAAGGCATTTCATCTCCGGTCTTCCACAACAATGACGACGTGAACAACTACATCACCAAAGCTTCAATCTTCGATCTACAACGACAAATGCAAGGCGCACAATCAAGATTGCGAGAGCGCATCGAGAACCTCTCCATTGACATTCGCCACTGCGAAGCGAGGAAAAGGGACTACATCGACAACAAGCTTTCCACACAAAAGAAGGAGCAAGATGAAAGGATGGAGGAGATTCGGGCCTTGATCAAGTCTACTTCCCCTTTGTCATCTTCAAGACAGCGACGAGCACATCGATCCTCTTCAGAGAGCCCCAAGAGATACAAGCGCAAGTCGTCCACGTCCACATCTCCATGGTGACCACCATCACATTCGTGATCCACCTCGTCATGAAGGGCAAGTCACCTCCAAGCAACATGTGCATGACGACGACGAGCGACATCTACTACGAGCTCAAGTGCGACAACACCAACATCATCATGACGATGCTCACCAAGCACAAATGCACAAGTCCCAACAAGCCCTACTTCACGCCAAGTCCAAACTTCATGAGCACAAGAGAAGACCGCGAGACGAGCACCACCAAGACGGTGCAACGACTACTACCACCACCACTTTGGCATCTTCGCCAAGTGCTATCAAGGCATCTTCACCTTTGGACGTACGACATCTTCGCCTACTTCCCGTGAGTCTGCCTACATCGACATCATCAAGTACAAGGCGACCACCTATGAGCGAGGGCGACATTTCCATCTTCGGAAACCCCTCAAGGAAGATGGCCGAGCATGGGAATTTCCCTTCGGTCATGGAGACGAGCTACGAGGTGCCACATCATATGGGCCTCCTACAACAAGACGACGAAAAGAAGGTCGAGCAAGGGCCATCCACTTCAACTACGGTGACGAGCATGAACCTCTTCAACAACATGAAGACGGTGCCCATATTGGACTCATACTCCGAGTCAAGCTACGAGACCGCACATGAGACCTTATCTTTGGTCTTGGAGGAAAGTGATGATGTGCCATCTTCGGCCTTCATCCACGGCTACGACCACGACATGATTGAGCATGGAGACACTTGCACCTACATCTCTCCGACACCCACATTTGAAGAGATGCCCCAATTCCCAAGTGAGGAGAGCCACCACCACACGAGTGACATGAGTGACTCCACCATATGTGACATTGAGTGCATTTCCTATGAGAGGATGAGTGTGACCACCACTAGCCCCACACTTGAGAGCATGCCACACATCCTATGTGAGGTTGAGCGCCATTTGAGTGACTCCACCAACCATATGAGTGAATGATACGTCTCCAACATATCTATAATTTTTGATTGCTCCATGCTATATTATCTACTGTTTTGGACTATATTGGGCTTTATTTTCCACTTTTATATTATTTTTGGGACTAACCTATTAACCAGAGGCCCAGCCCAGAATTGCTGTTTTTTTGCCTATTTCAGTGTTTCGAAGAAACGGAATATCAAACGGAGTCCAAACGGAATAAAATCTCCGGGAACGTGATTTTCTCACCGAACGTGATCCAGGAGACTTGGACCCTGCTCCAAGGAACAAAAGAGGCAGTCACGAGGGTGGGGGGCACGCCCCCCCCCCCAAGGGCGCGCCCCCTGCCTCGTGGGCCCCTCGTTGCTCCTTCGACGTACTTCTTCCTCCTATATATACACACGTACCCCCAAACGATCAAAACAGGAGCCAAAAACCTAATTCCACCGCCGCAACTTTCTGTATCCATGAGATCCCATATTGGGGCATGTTCCAGAGATCCGCCGGAAGAGGGCCGTCATCACGGAGGGCTTCTACATCATCCTAGCCTCTCCGATGAAGTGTGAGTAGTTTACCTCAGACCTTCGGGTCCATAGTTAGTAGCTAGATGGCTTCTTCTCTCTCTTTGAATCTCAATACAAAGTTCTTCGCCTCTCTTGTGGAGATCTATTCGATGTAATCTTCTTTTTGTGGTGTGTTTGTTGAGACCAATGAATTGTGGGTTTATGATCAAGTCTATCTATGAATAATATTTGAATCTTCTCTGAATTATTTTATGTATGATTGGTTATCTTTGCAAGTCTCTTCGAATTATCCGTTTGGTTTGGCCAACTAGATTGGTAGTTCTTGCCATGGGAGAAGTGCTTAGCTTTGGGTTTGATCTTGCGGTGTCCTTTCCCAGTGACAGAAGGGGCAGGAAGGCACGTATTGCATCGTTGCCATCGAGGATAACAAGATGGGGTTTATTTCATATTGCATGAATTTATCTCTCTACATCATGTCATCTTGCTTAAGGCGTTACTCTGTTTTTAACTTAATACTCTAGATGCATGCTGGATAGTAGTTGATGAGTGGATTAATAGTAGTAGATGCAGAATCGTTTCGATCTACTTGTCACAGATGTGATGCCTATATACATGATCATGCCTAGATATTCTCATAACTATGCTCAATTCTGTCAATTGCTCAACAGTAATTTGTTCACCCACCGTAGAATACTTATGCTCTTGAGAGAAGCCACTAGTGAAACCTATGGCCCCCGAGTTTATTTTACTTTTTACTTTCCATCTTTATACCGAAAATACCAAAAATATTATATCTATCAGATCTCACTCTCGTATGTGACCGTGAAGGGATTGACAACCCCTAATCGCGTTGGTTGCGAGTAGCTACCGTTTTGTGCAGGTATGAGGGACTTGAGCGTGGCCTCCTACTGGATTGATACCTTGTTCTCAAAAACTAAGCGAAATACTTACGCTACTCTGATGCATCATCCCTTCCTCTTCGGGGAAAACCAACGCAAGCTCAAGACATAGCAAGAAGGATTTCTGGCGCCGTTGCCGGGGAGTCTACGCAAAAAGTCAACATACCAAGTACCCATCACAATCCCTATCTATCGCATTACATTATTTTCCATTTTCCTCATTTTCCTCTCCCCCCAATTCACCCTTGTCGTTTTATTCGCCCTATCTCTCTCTATCCTCCCTCTCTATTTGCCTCTTTTGCCCGTTTGCCTCTTGTTTGCTCGTGTGTTAGATTGCTTGTTTGTCGCGATGGCTCAAGATACTACTAAATTGTGTGACTTCACCAATACCAATAATAATGATTTCCTTAGCACTCCGATTGCCCCTTTTCCGATGTTGAATCTTGTGAAATTAATACTGCTTTGTTGAATCTTGTTATGAAAGATCAATTCGTCGGCCTTCCTAGTGAAGATGCCGCTACTCATCTGAATAGCTTCGTTGATTTATGTGATATGCAAAAGAAAAAAGATGTCAATAATAATGTTGTTAAATTGAAGCTATTTCCTTTTTTGCTTAGAGATCGTGCTAAAGCTTGGTTTTTGTCTTTGCCTAAGAATAGTATTGATTCATGGAACAAGTGCAAAGATGCTTTTATCTCTAAGTATTTTCCTCCCGCTAAGATCATCTCTCTTAGAAACGATATTATGAACTTTAAACAACTTGATCATGAACATGTTGCCCAAGCTTGGGAGAGAATGAAATTAATGATACGTAATTGCCCTACTCATGGTTTGAATTTGTGGATGATTATACAAAAATTTTATGCCGGATTGAATTTTACTTCTAGAAATCTTTTAGATTCGGCCGCGGGAGGCACTTTTATATCACTTTAGGAGATGCTACTAAAATCCTAGATAATATTATGGTTAATTATTCTCAATGGCATACTGAAAGATCTTCTAATAAAAAAGTGCATGCGATAGAAGAAATTAATGTTTTGAGTGGAAAGATGGGTGAACTTATGAAATTATTTGCTACTAAGACTGTTTCTTCTGATCCTGATGATATGCCTTGGTCTACTTTGATTGAGAATAACAATGAATCTATGGATGTGAATTTTTGGTAGGAATAATTTTGGTAACAACGCTTATAGAGGGAATTTTAATCCTAGGCCATATCCTAGTAATCCTTCTAATAATTATGGTAATTCCTACAACAACTCTTATGGAAATTATAATAAGATGCCCTCTGAATTTGAGAAAAGTGTTAAAGAGTTTATGAATTCACAAAACAATTTTAATGCTTTGCTTGAAGAGAAATTGCTTAAAGTTGATGATTTGGCTAGAAACGTTGATAGAATTTCTATTGAGATTGATTATTTAAAGCTTAGATCTATTCCTCCTAAGCATGATATCAATGAGTCTCTCAAAGGCATAAGAATTTCCATTGATGAGTGCAAGGAAAGAACCGCTAGGATGCGTGCTTCCAAAGATGCCTTTATTAAAGCGTGTTCTTCCAATTCCTATGAAAATCAAGATGAAGATCTAAAAGTTATGGGTGTGTCCCCTATTAAATCTTTATTTTTCAATATGAATCTTGGTGAAACTGAATATGATCTTCCTTTACCTAGAAGGCGTTGTAAAAATTCGAAGTATTTAGATCTTAATAATGAAATTGATGAAAGTGGGATTGAAAGAAATAAAAATCTAGATGTTGCTAAACCCACTATATTGGATTTCAGGGAATTTAATTATAAAAGTTGCTCTTTAATTGATTGTATTTCCTTGTTGCAATCGGTGCTAAATTCTCCACATGCTTGTAGTCAAAATAAAGCCTTCACCGAACATATTGTTGATGCCTTGATGCAATCTTATGAAGAAAAACTTGAGTTGAAAGTTTCTATCCCTAGAAAACTCTATGATGAGTGTGAACCAACTATTAAAATTAAAATTAAAGATCATGAGTTTTATGCTTTGTGTGATTTGGGTGCTAGTGTCTCTACTATTCCCAAGACTTTGTGTGATTTACTAGATTTCCGTGATTTTGATGATTGCTCTCTAAACTTGCATCTTACGGATTCCACTATTAAGAAACCTATGGGAAGGACTAATGATGTTCTTATTGTTGCAAATAGGAATTATGTGCCCGTAGATTTCATTGTTCTTGATATAGATTGCAATCCTTCTTGCCCTATTATTCTTGGTAGACCTTTCCTTAGAACGATTGGTGCGATTATTGATATGAAAGAAGGGAATATTAGATTTCAATTTTCATTAAAAAAGGGAATGGAACACTTTCCTAGAAAGAAAATAAAATTACCATATGAAAGTATCATGATAGCCACTTATGGATTGCCTACCAAAGATGGCAATACCTAGATCTATCCTCGCTTTTATGCCTAGCTAGGGGTGTTAAACGATAGCGCTTGTTGGGAGGCAACCCAATTTTATTTTTATTCCTTGCTTTTTGATCCTGATTCATAATAAATAAATTAGTTATCCTCTGTTTTGGTTGTGTTTTTTGTGTTTAATTAGTTTTTGTGCCAAGTAGAACCGTCGGGAAGACTTGGGGAAAGTCTTGTTGAACATGCTGTAAAAAATAGAAAGTTTAGCGCTCACGAGAACTGCTGTCATTTTTAATTGGATAGTGCTATTTAGTTAATTATCTTTTAAGATGATTAATAGATAAATTCCTCACGTCCAGCAATTTATTCTAGAATTTTTGGGGTTCCATAATTTGCGCTAGCTACAGATTACTACAGACTTTTCTGTTTTTGACAGATTCTGTTTTTCGTGTGTTGTTTGCTTATTTTCATGAATCTATGGCTAGTAAAATAGTTTATAATCCATAGAGAAGTTGGAATGCAGTAGGTTTAACACCAATATAAATAAATAATGAGTTCATTACAGTACCTTGAAGTGGTCTTTTGCTTTCTTTCGCTAACGGAGCTCATGAGTTTTCTATTTTGAGTTTTGTGTTGTGAAGTTTTCAAGTTTTGGGTGAATTCTTTTGATGGATCATGGAACAAGGAGTGGCAAGAGACTAAGATTGTGGATGCCCATGGCACCCCCAAGATAATCCAAGGACACCAAAAAGTCAAAGCTTGGGGATGCCCCGGAAGGCATCCCCTCTTTCGTCCACTTCCATTGGTAATTTACTTGGAGCTATATTTTTATTCACCAACATGATATGTGTTTTGCTTGGAGCGTCTTGTATTATTTGTGTCTTTGTGTCTTAGTATGCCACAATCATCCTTGATGTACACACATTTTGAGAGAGCCATACGTGAATTAAAATTTGATAGAATACTCTATGTGCTTCACTTATATCTTTTGAGCTAAGTAGTTTTGCTCTATGTGCTTCACTTATATCTTTTGAGTGTTATAATTTTGCTCTATGTGCTTCACTTAGATCTTTTAGAGCATGGTGGTGGATTTGTTTTAAAGAAACTATTGATCTCTCATACTTCACTTAAATTATTTTGAGAGTCTCTTAATAGCATGGTAATTTGCTTAATAATAATAAGCTCGGTATTCAAGATTTGTGAAACTTTCTTTTGAGTGTGTTGAATACTAAGAAAAGATTGAAGCATGATAATTTTTTTGAGATATGGAGGTGATAATATTGAAGTAATGCTAGTTGAGTAGTTGTGAATTTAAAGAATACTTGTGTTAAAGTTTGTGATTCCTGTAGCATGCACGTATGGTGAACCGTTATGTGATGAAGTCGGAGCATGATTTATTTATTGATTGTCTTCCTTATGAGTGGCGGTCGGGGACGAGCGATGGTCTTTTCCTACCAATCTACCCCCCTAGGAGCATGCGCGTAATACTTTGCTTTGATAACTTCTAAATTTTTGCAATAAGTATATGAGTTCTTAATGACTAATGTTGAGTCCATGGATTATACGCACTCTCACCCTTCCACCTATGCTAGCCTCTCTAATACCGCGCACCTCTCGCCGGTATCATACGCCTACCATATACCTTCCTCAAAACAGCCACCATACCTACCTATTATGACATCTCCATAGCCATTCTGAGATATATTGCCATGCAACTTTCCACCGTTCCGTTTATCATGACACACTCCATCATTGTCATATTGCATATCCCGGTACACCGCCGGATGCATTCATATAGAGTCATATTTTGTTCTAAGTATTGAGCTGTAAGAAAAATAAAAGTGTGATGATCATCATTATTTGAGCATTGTCCCAGTCAGGAAAGAATGATGGAGACTATGATTCCCCCATAAGTCGGGATGAGACTCCGGACAAAAAAAAAGAGGCCAAAGAAGCCCAAATAAAAAGAGGCCAAAAAAGGAGAAATGGCCCAAACAAAAAAAATATAAATAAAAAATGAGAGAAAAAGAGAGAAGGGACAATGCTACTATCCTTTTACCACACTTGTGCTTCAAAGTAGCACCATGATCTTCATAGTAGAGAGTCTCTCATGTTATCACTTTCATATACTAGTGGGAATTTTTCATTATAGAACTTGGCTTGTATATTCCAATGATGGGCTTCCTCAAATTGCCCTAGGTCATCATGAGAAAGCAAGTTGGATGCACACCCACTTAGTTTCTTTTTGAGCTTTCGTATACTTATAGCTCTAGTGCATCCGTTGCATGGAAATCCCTACTCACTAACATTGATATCTATTGATGGGCATCTCCATAGCCCGTTGATACGCCTAGTTGATGTGAGTCTATCTTCCCCTCCTTTTTGTCTTCTCCACAACCACCATTCTGTTCCACCTATAGTGCTATATCCATGGCTCACACTCATGTATTGCGTGAAGATTGAAAAAGTTTTGAAAAAGTTAGAGTATGAAACAATTGCTTGGCTTGTCATCGGGGTTGTGCATGATTTAAATATTTTGTGTGGTGAACATAGACCATAGCCAGACTATGTGATTTTGTAGGGATAACTTTCTTTGGCCATGTTATTTTGAGAAGACATAATTGCTTTATTAGTATGCTTGAAGTATTATTATTTTTATGTCAATATAAACTTTTGTCTTCAATCTTTCTAATCTGAATATTCATACCACAATTAAGAAGATTTGCATTGAAATTATGCCAAGTAGCACTCCGCAACAAAAATTCTCTTTTTATCATTTACCTACTCAAGGACGAGCAGGAATTAAGCTTGGGGATGCCTGATACGTCTCCAACGTATCTATAATTTTTGATTGCTCCATGCTATATTATTGACTGTTTTGGACTATATTGGGCTTTATTTTCCACTTTTATATTATTTTTGGGACTAACCTATTAACCGGAGGCCCAGCCCAGAATTGCTGTTTTTTGCCTATTTCAGTGTTTCGAAGAAACGGAATATCAAACGGAGTCCAAACGGAATAAAATCTCCGGGAACGTGATTTTCTCACCGAACGTGATCCAGGAGACTTGGACCCTGCTCCAAGGAACAAAAGAGGCGGTCACGAGGGTGGGGGGCGCCCCCCCTAGGGCGCGCCCCCTGCCTCGTGGGCAC
Organism: Triticum dicoccoides; assembly: GCF_002162155.2. Classification (NCBI taxonomy): domain Eukaryota; kingdom Viridiplantae; phylum Streptophyta; class Magnoliopsida; order Poales; family Poaceae; genus Triticum; species Triticum dicoccoides. Next base: position 382,771,224 of record NC_041392.1, on the reverse strand, counting down.
CTCGTTGCTCCTCCCGTCTACTTCTTCCTCCTATATATACACACGTACCCCCAAACGATCAGAACATGAGCCAAAAACCTAATTCCACCGCCGCAATTTTCTGTATCCACGAGATCCCATCTTGGGGCCTATTCCGGAGCTCCGCCGGAAGAGGGCCGTCATCACGGAGGGCTTCTACATCATCCTAGCCTCTCCGATGAAGTGTGAGTAGTTTACCTCAGACCTTCGGGTCCATAGTTAGTAGCTAGATGGATTCTTCTCTCTCTTTGAATCTCAATACAAAGTCCCCCCCTCTCTTGTGGAGATCTATTCGATGTAATCTTCTTTTTGTGGTGTGTTTGTTGAGACTGATGAATTGTGAGTTTATGATCAAGTCTATCTATGAATAATATTTGAATCTTCTATGAATTCTTTTATGTATGATTGGTTATCTTTGCAAGTCTCTTCGAATTATCCGTTTAGTTTGGCCAACTAGATTGGTATTTCTTGCCATGGGATAAGTGCTTAGCTTTGGGTTCGATCTTGCAGTGTCCTTTCCCAGTGACAGAAGGGGCAGCAAGGCACGTATTGCATCGTTGCCATCAAGGATAACAAGATGGGGTTTATTTCATATTGCATGAATTTATCTCTCTACATCATGTCATCTTGCTTAAGGCGTTACTCTGTTTTTAACTTAGTACTCTAGATGCATGCTGGATAGCGGTCGATGAGTGGAGTAATAGTAGTAGATGCAGAATCATTTCGATCTAGTTGTCACGGACGTGATGCCTATATACATGATCATGCCTAGATATTCTCATAACTATGCTCAATTCTATCAATTGCTCAACAGTAATTTGTTCACCCACCATAGAATACTTATGCTCTTGAGAGAAGCCACTAGTGAAACCTATGGCCCCCGGGTCTATTCTCATCATATCAATCTCTATCACTTTAATCTTGCTTTGCTTTTTTAATTTACTTTTCTTTTACTTTTTACTTTCCATCTTTATACCAAAAATATTATATCTATCAGATCTCACTCTCGTAAGTGACCGTGAAGGGATTGACAACCCCTAATCACGTTGGTTGTGAGTAGCTATCGTTTTGTGCAGGTACAAGGGACTTGAGCGTGGCCTCCTACTGGATTGATACCTTGGTTCTCAAAAACTGAGGGAAATACTTACGCTACTCTGTTGCATCATCCCTTCCTCTTCGGGGAAAACCAACACAAGCTCAAGACGTAGGAGTGAAAGCATCCAAGAGAGAGTGGGTGAGCCACCAAACTTAGTGAGTGAGGTAGTTGATACGGTACGTGGGGCCACTATGATTTCTAACAACTTAACCTCTACTCCGAGTGTGTTTTCTTTGGTGCTAGGTCTCTTAGATGATGACACGCCTATCGTCGACGAGTCCATACCTCCAATGGAGACGACGATGGCCATGGTGGAAGAAGATGCACCCCCCACATGGTTCCATCAAGATGAAGATGACCACGACTTGGTCTTCGACACCTCACCTAGGACACATGAGCGATGCTCCAAAGGTAAAATAGGTGATGGTGCTTCTCTTGTCCCACTAGTGGACTATTTTACGAATGATTGCTTGCATGATGTTGACACACCTATACCCATGCTTCATGCTAGTGCGACTTCTTCATGTCATGACTTACCTATTTATGATGAATATGATGACGCGCATGTCGATATCATGTGAAAATTCTTTTGGTCACATCATGTTTGACAATCCATTAACCTTGTCATATGCTATGAGTGAGATATCCCATATTGCATCTTTTCAATCTCAACATAGTGACTATGCATGCCCCATTCACATAAATCCCATTTGCACTTATGTCATAGATGACGAGATGATGGTCATTGGCTTTTGTTTTTCATGTCATGATATTACTATGCTTCCTTTACATGATTTGCGCAATTCATCTACTATGCCATGCCATGATCACATTGTTCCAAATATGCATTGTTTTGGATGTTGTAAATATTCTCCATGTGATGTTTCTATTAATGCTCATGAGGAGACCCCCATAGTTTCCTCATACATATTAGGAGATTTTGATGCATTCCATACTTTGCATGATTCTCATAATTGCTTGCACCATATGCATTCCACGCATAACAATGCTCCAGATATTTCCCATGATGCATTACACAATTTGAGTCTCCATTATGCTATACATAACAACAAACCTATCGTGATGGATGACATGTTTCTATATCATGCATCTCATTTATTTGAGCATTGGATATTTTGTGTTAACCGACACAAACATGTGCGCATCATGATGGATGATGCGTACATCTACCACGCACACACAATTTTCCCTTTGTCTTTGTTTTGTGTAGGTACTCACGTATACTCGTCAACCTCTCAATCCCAAGAGTTGACGAAACAAGCTCTTGAGAGAAAAGATGACTTGAGATCCCGTGGACTATCCTTACCATCGTTCCTTTCACGCAACGACTACACGCATCTCTCTCACTTGGCTCTCACACGGCTATTGGCTATATACCGCTTGTCGCTTCATGCTCATTTTACCGTGTTCACTTTGCATGCTATGCTTGGTTATATGCCTTTGTCATGCAAATGTGACCCTTGCTTGCATCTACCCATGATTCACCATTATGCTACTCCTATGTGTATTTGCATGCTTGGTGGAGATCCTTGTTTCTATTGCCATGTTTATCATGTGCCTCATACTATTATGCCTCATACTCCTATGTGTATTCTCATATCCTCCTTTCATGCTTGTGATATGTCTTGTGCATTATTCATGCCCACCATTTGCACACATGACATACTTGACAAGATTCTTTCTAGTACATTGCATCTTCGCACTACTAGCTTGCTTTCCTTGATTCACATGATTGCTTGCTTTGTCGCATCACCCATGTTCCATTCTTCCTCCCTTTCTTGGGTTGATGATGTATATGTTCATGCCTCTCACATGATATATTTTGTTCATTATCGCTTGCCTCCAATTGTTGCATCTATGCTTATTGATCGTGGAGACTTGGACACTTTACTTGTGATGAATGCTTGCTTGATTGAGCCTATTGTATTTGTTGTTCTCGCATCATCATATGCCTCCATACTATGAATTGCTCTCTTGTACTTTCTTATGATGATCATGATGCATCCACTTGTTGGGTATTTTACCGCACGAATGATAGGTTTTCCGCTAACCTCATTTGTTTTTCCGAGTGTTTGTCATGTTCTTTCATGTTGAAGGATTCACAAGGCGATACCGTCATAACACAATTTGGTCATGTGACATACACGATGTGCAACACCAACATTTGCGAGAATCTCCTAAAGGTGAACTCCTTCCCTTTGAGCCATCCTCAATTACACATATTGGATGGGTCATTCTTTCATTGTTGTTTCCTTCTTATTGTCTACATGTTGCACCTATTGGATGGAGGACCAACATTGAAGATTGACTCTATGGACCTTCGCATTGAGGAGCGCTCGGACTTATTGGAAGCACCTTCGAACCTCCACTCATGCCACGACATCGAGATTTGGTACACCAAAACCTCCATATTTGTTGGTTGTGCGCACATATGTCATGCTCGATGGACATCTCTCACGCATGACAAATTTGCACCTTATGCATGGATTGACTCATATTATGATTGCCTTGTTGCATCTTGTATCCCCATGTCATCCATGATATATGAGCTTGTGCATTTCCTGAGCAAATTTGTTGTGATCTACCTTGATGGCATATTCACACATCATGATCTTATTGCCTACCATCAATTGCATGATCACATACTCATCTTGAGCATCCATTGCCATATTCATGCTATTGATACACCATCTCTCTATGACATCATTTTGCACCATGGTTGCATTGATAAAATTCACAATACATTTGTGTGCACAATGAATGATTTTGTTCCCATGAATGCTTTGCATACGATTCCATATCTTTTGGATAAGCTTCATGCACCTTGTCATGATCAATCTTGTCGCACGGACTCATTCTTACATGATGGACACTTTGTGTGCCCTAACCATTGTATTTCCGAGTGTCGTTTGTGTTTGCTCTTTTTGCATGTGTACCACTCAGGAGACACCTTGGAGTACTTGGATTGCGCCATGTCTTCCACTTTGTCCAACTACAAGTCCGTCCACGACAACCGTTTCCATGGTGATGAGGATCACGATCGGAGGTCAGATCTTTCCCAAGGGAGGGGAGATGATGCGGAGCAACCTACGATCATCCCCATGTACACTCAAGCATACGCCTTTGGGCCTAAGGTGAACTCACTCCTTCCCGAATCTTCCCTTTCCGCATGTAAGACATGGATGCTACTTCAAGCGCGGACCTTGTGCATACTCAGGTACACCCGAGGAGACCATGGAGAACCCAAGGACCAAGGCCAAGCGTGCGCGGAAGCGACGACGGAAGAAGACGGAGACAGCTCCAGGACCCAGACATCTGGCCCCAGGCCCAGACATCCGGCCACTGGAGACGACCCCTACAACAACAGCCTCCCAGCCGCCAAGTGCTACAGGCCCCGGACATCTGGCGTCAACCACGGACATCCGGCGCCTCGCCAAGTCCCGGACATCCAGCCTCGCCCCAGGAAATCCGGCACCCTCCAACCAGAGAGCAGAACAATCAGGCAACTCCAGCCCGGACATCCGGCCAGAGGCCCAGACATCCGGCTCTTCGTGAGCCGCCGGATATATGGCCCCCAGCCCGGACATCCGGCACCTGCCTGTGCGCAGAGATCGGGCCAAGGGCCCATGTATCCCCCTCTCACTTACCCCTTCATGGGCTAGCACTATATATACTTCCCCACCTCCTCCTAGTTAGGGTTAGCATTAGTTTAGCTCATTTTAGAGATAGAGCATTGCTCATCCACATCGGATCTACTCCACGATAGAGACCGCGGCCTCTACGGAGAAGATCCCTTTGGATTCAAGACCTCCTTTTGGAGAAGAACTTCAAGACCTCCTCACGGAGAAGACCGGTTAGCGTGTATCATCCCTAGTTGATCGTGGATCGTGTATCTCACTTTATGTACTCGAGGATCCAACACATGTGTGACTATTTCTTGTTGTCTGAGTGATTCTCTCGTGTTTCCCCTCATGATTTCCCTCGTTTTCCCTTCGTGTTCCTCATGTTCTTCGTGGGATCCGCTCCTTTCGTGAAAGATCGGGCGATTAGGGTTCTACCCTACATCACGTCGTCTCCATGTTGGACGCTTGCCGTGCTCGAGCTGAGCGTCGGGCTGCGCTCGCCGCCCGCTTCGCTCAGACGGCTCCCGTCGGCGGGCCACCTCATCGTTCTCCATCCCCTGCCGCCAACGCTGCCACCGGCCCGGTGGGGAACGAGTAGCAGGTGTCCTCGCTGCATCCTTCAGTGCGGCAGGACGGCTGCACAACTACTCCATCACTCACCCCTGCTCATTCTTCGTCCCACGCGCACCGCGCTCCCATGGAAGCACGGGCCGCGCTCATCGCGCGAACAAGCTCCTGCATTACCGCCCCGTCGACGACCTCTATGAGGAATGGCTCGACCGCGTCGCTGAGCTCGTCCGTGCTGCAGGGGGCTCTCCGATGCCGTCCCACTCTCTGCCTCCCCCTTAACTAGCCACGGCCGACGGGGCTGATGGCATGCCTCCACCGCCTCCTGCCAAAGATGGTGCCTTGACACCAAGTCCTGTGCCTCCGTGGTGTGATCCACCGCGCTCGGCGCCCGCGCGTGAAGAAAGGAGCTACCAAGAATCCCACGGCCACGAGAAGTTGCGCTGGCGCTCCCAGCGCCACCTCGTCAAGACCGCGTGCCGCCTGCAGTGGCGCATCGCGGACCTCGCCAAGACCATGCTCCGCCTCAGAAGTGGGCCCCGTCGACCATAGCAGGCTGCCGCGCCTTCACCCCGAACTGCGCAGCATCACCTGGCTAGGCAAGTTCAAGCCAGATCAACCTCCTCGATACGACGGCACCGCCGACCCCACAGAGTTCCTGCAACTCTATGAGCTAAGCATTGAAGCGGCTAATGGCAACAAAAAAGTCATGGCGAATTGGTTTCCCATGGCTCTGAAGGACGGGGCCCGCTCCTGGCTCCTAAACCTGCAACATGGCTCGATCTCCTCCTGGGATGAGATGCGCGACCACTTCGTCGCTAACTTCCAGGGCACCCGCGACCGCCCATCGGCCGCGGGCGATCTACGCTGCATCAAGCAACATCTAGGAGAGACCCTCCATAAGTACATCCAGCGCTTCAACAACACCCGCCTCAAGATCCCCAAGGTCACGGATGAAGCCATCATCTCAGCCTTGTCAGACGGCGTCCGTGATGTCAAGATGAAGGATGAGATGGCTATCGACGAGGAGCTTTGCACATCTCAGGACCTGTTCAACCTGGCGACCAAGTGCGCAAGAGCTTAGGAGGGGTGCCTCTCTCTCCTGGAGCTGGCAGCTGCAGGAGTGGAGGAGAAGAAGGCCAAGGCCAAGGACGTGAAGCGCAAAGAGGCGGTAGTGCTCGCAGCGGACCCCGACACCAAGCGAGGCAGAGATCAGCCTGAGTCCTCCAAGAACGACCGCCCATTCTGCGCCTTCCACAACCTGAACACCCACAACACCAACGACTGTCAAGAGCTCAGAGCCATTCGGGAAGGACGCTTCGGTCGACGCCCCGAGCGCAATGACCGGGGTTACGACCACGGAGGAGGACGCGGAGGCGGACGCTGGGACGACCGTGGCCCGCGCCAGGAGTGGCGCGACCGGCCTCGTGAGGACCGCTGGCAGGACCAACCTCGCGAGGGCGCCTGGAGGGACCCGCCTCGTGAGGATCGCCCTCGGGGCAATGTCGGTCTTCCCCCGTTGCCGCCACCGAGAAGGAACGACGACCACCACCAGGACGAGGGGGCTGGGGGCTTCCAGGAGCCGCGTGCGATCGCTTGCATCTTAGGCGGTGCTCAGGCCCCAGCCTCTCAGCGCATCTTCAAACAGTTCGCTCGTGAGGTGAACACGACGCTCCCCAAGCTTGAGGCCACGCGCTCGCTCAGGTGGTCCCAATGCACCATCACCTTCGACTCGGCCAACCAGCTCAAGTGCGCAGCCACCGCTGGCACCCTGCCTATGCTATGCTCCCCACTCATCGGCAATGTGCAAGTCACCAAGACTCTCATCGACGGTGGCGTAGGGCTCAACGTCCTGTCCGTCGACATGTTCGACAATGTCCAAGTGCCCTATGAGCAGCTCCAGGCAACCAAGCCTTTCTCAGGAGTGACCGACGGCTCCACCACACCTATAGGGCAAGTCCGCCTTCCTGTCACCTTCGGGGAGCGCAAGAACTACCGCACCGAGCTCATTAACTTCAACGTCGCGCACATTCGCATGCCGTACAATGCCATCCTCGGGTATCCAGCCCTGGCCAAGTTCATGGCAGTCACTCACCATGGCTACAACATGCTCAAGATGCCAGGAAGCGGGGGAATCATCACGGGCCCATGTGAAGAAAAGGATGCGGTGTGCTCCCTTGAGCGCGCCTTCCAAGCTGCAGCTATCAACAACAACCCTGACAGCAAAAGTGAAGGCCCTCCGGAGACCATCCCCAAGAAGAAGTTGCTGCGCCGCGCATGACCCCAGGAAGATGGCGTCACGTCAGGAGCCTCATCGGGATCAGCGCCCGCTCCAGGGGCGCCTCCCTCTACTGCATAGGAAAGCGCGCCCGGCACCCTCCTCGGGCAGGGTTCGGGGGCTCTCTCCTGGAGAGCCTCGGACCTTGCCAACCTCACGAGGGAGGCGCTTGGGCACCACTTGGAAGCGTGCTTCATGGCACACTTTCCTCAGGAGAGCACAGGGCGAGGAGTGCCCACCACCCAGGAGTTCATCACCAAGACCACCGAAGAACTGCAAGAAGCAAGGGCCATGCGCGGCCACGGCCGCTCACAAGGCGCAGCACCCCATCCAGGCGAGGATGCCGGGCTGCGCGTCCGCATCGACATCCCAGGGCTCAGCAGGGCCGCATCTCAGGAACGCTTCTGGCCATCACATGCGGGCCGCTGTGAGGGTCCACCACAGAGCAACATTCGCATGCCCTTCAGCTTGCCGAGCGTAGCGTCGGCCTATCGGTGCAACGCCCAACAAGTCCTGGCAGCTCAGGAGGTCAGGTCCCACGCTGCTCTGGGGGAGATGGGGACGGTCTTCAGGGAACCTCCCGAGCCCCCAGAGCCTCCTGAGGCTCAGGGTCCCGGTGGCTCCTGAGGAGCCATTCCTTTAATGCGTGGCTTCAGCTGCACCAACTCTACTTCGTCTACAGGACCAGGTGACATCTTCCATGTGCATTTAAGCTGGGAGCGCCCCTCGGGCTGCATTATTCCCAGGCCACATGGGTCCGTCCCTGTGGCATGTATCCCTTTTGCTTATGTCTTTAGCTTACCTTGCTGGGGGTGCCCCTCAGGCTGCATCATCCCCACGCCACTTGGGCCAGACCCAGTGGCATGTATCTTCCTACATTTATCCAAGTCGATCTGCTCTTCATGCTTAACCTACCAACTGCTATCACCTGCTCGATCGCCGCCCGCCGCGGGTCTTTTTATCCCATGCAACCCGCTTGCACGTTAAAAGGGGGGCTCCTAAGCATCGCGGCTCAGGAGCTCTTACTGGCTCTCCAGCCCTCACCCCCTGGCCTTGACCACGGCATCGCGACCTGGCATACCAGTGGTGGCTGAGCTCGCTCGAGGGCCGGGACCTGAGGACGTAGAGTGCTTGCATCTAATCGCTTTTCAGGAGCATACAGTCACCAAGACTCAAGACTAGGCGCAACCCGCCTTGAGGTAGGGGCTCGTAGGTCCCGCGCTGGCTCACAAGTGCCCAGATACACCTCGCAGCCCTGCCGTGCAAGCCACGTGTCAGGGTGGGGCTGTACACGCC
>NC_041392.1:382699153-382762045 GCF_002162155.2 Triticum dicoccoides | reverse complement strand
CGCGCTGGCTGTCGACACTGCCGAGGAGTGGCTATGCCCGTGCACAAGCGGAAGCACTATGCTCCGCGCTGGTGATAAACAACTGAGGGCGATCCTGCGGTCGCACCAACCTTAGGGAGCCCAGAGCTCAGCGCCGAGCCTCACCATGGCGCCTTCCCTCGGGAGAGTTGCACGAGGGGGCTGGGCACGGGGGCTGCGCTTGGGTCACGCCCAAGCGCACGCCACCCAACCAGGTCCCCAGGACCTGGGCGTCGCGCACCCCTCCCGGGGCCTCGGCGAGGGCAGGTATGGAAATTGTTTGAACGTCAAGGGGTACTACTGAGCATCGCCACTCAGGAGCCTAACTGGTCACGTAGCCCCTCACTCCTTGGTCCGTCCTGGTCTCCAGTCAGCCCAATGGTGGTTGAGGTATGCGCGGGCCCGGGCTCTGCCGACGTAGAACATTAATCTATCCTCACGAACTCTCCTATATGTTGTTCGCACGTCAAGGGGGACTCCTGAGGATCGCGACTCAGGAGCCTAACTGGTCACGTAGCCCCTCACTCCTTGGACCGTCCTAGTCTCCGGTCTGCCCAATGGCGGTTGAGGTATGCGCGGGGCCGGGCTCTGCCGATGCAGAACAAAGCAAATAAGAAGGAAAATGCAAAATCTCGAAGCTAATATTACAAGCATATTGTTCTCACAATACCAAATGAAAAGTCTAAACGCCTCCGCGAGGCCTGATGTATATCCCAGGAATGAAACGAGAAGAATACCCACAGGTCACCCCTGGATGTCACCGTCACCTGCGGAAGGTGCTTCCCCATGGGCGATGATGTTCTCATCTTCACCACCAGCCGCAGGATCTGCGGCATCGCCAGACAGAGGATCGGAGACAAAGCCACGAAACTTCCCCAGCAAAGCCTCCACCTGACCTTGAACAGCTTCGGCGGCGGCTTCGTAGAGGTCTTCAGCCACAGGCTCTAGCAGCTCGTCAAGGCGGGCGTTGGGGTCGCGAAGGTGCAGATGGCTGAGGACGCGAGTCAGTGCGGCTGAAGACAGAATGTGAGCTTCTACCTCCACCATGGGACCGAGGCCCTCAACGACCTCCTCAAGCGCCTTCACCATGAGAGGAAGTAGTTGGGCGGGGCCGTCCTCGTCGGTGTCCAGCGGCCTCTCCAGGCCAAGCTCGTAGAGCGTCCTCAGCGCCTTGCGAGATCTTTTCTCGAGATCGGTGAAGGCCACACAGTCTTCGGCCAAGACTCGCGCCTTGGCGGCAAGATCGGCCTCCTTCGCCCCCATGTTCTGCTCCAACTCTTCCAACCGGGTGCGCTCGGCAGCCTGCTTCTTCCCTAGTTCTGCCAGCTCAGCATCGCGGTTCTTAACGGCTTCCTCCCGAGCCTTCATCTCCTTCTCCTCTATTTGGCGGCGGCGTACCTCTTCAGCATGCTTGTCACGCAGGCTTTGCAACTCGCCCTCCAGCGCTTGGTAGCGGTCACGGGCGGCCTTGGCGTATTTCAAGGCCACCTCACAATCAGCTGCAGCGCCGACGGCCCCTTGCTTCTCCCTCTCGGAAGCCGCAACAGCCTGGCCCAGTGTTGCGCGCACTGCCAGGTCAGAGTGAAGCCAGCCGGAGGCCAAATCCAGACGCTCGGCCACCAGGTGCGGGTCAGCGCTCAGGAGATCCACCTGCAGTTGGGTCATCTCTGAAAGGGCACGCTCCAAGACGATAGTAGGAACAGAGGAACCAAGGAGTGGAGGTGCGGCAGTAGGAGGAAGTGACGCCGTCACCAGGGCTTGGGAGACCGCGGGCCTCGGAGCAGCTGGGACCTCGTCAGCCGCGCCATGCATCGGCACCTCCGGAGCCAGCGGGGCCATGGGGGCTGGCTTCACACGGCGATCCTCCTCTTGGCCCTGCGAGGACGACCGGGCTGGGGAGACACGGGCGATGTTGCCTCCTTACTCTGCGGAGGGAGGCACAACCGCCGTACCCTCCTTCGTCTTCTTCGCCGAAGATGCCGGCCTGATCAACCAAAGGCGAGCATCAGGAAATAACAAGTACCATCAGGGATAAAGTGAAGCTCGAGACACCTACTGGTCCACCGCCAAGTGCTGCACCTTTCGCTTGTGAAGCTTGAGCCCTGACAGCATCGGGGCCTGAGGGGCAGGCGTCTGGGCCCCGGCGGCACCATGCGGTGCGGAGGCAGAGCCAGATCCAGCCCCAGGAGGTGTTGGGGTGGAGGTGGCACCACGGTCTACCAGCGACGACCTACCCCTCGTCGGGACGAGGGGGTTGCTCCTTCTCTCCTTGGTAGGCGCCGGCCTCGGCATCATCAGGAAGGGCACGGAGAATCTCGGCCTTGCTCGGAGGGGAGGTCTCCCCCACCTCTTCCGGGGTCTCCTTCGAGTCCACCTCCTCTTCCCCCTCTCCGCGGGACTCGCCAGAAGACACGTCCACCGGTTTTTGCGCCAAAGGAGCTCCTGAAAACACCGGCGGTACCAGCCCGCGCACATCAAAAGTTAGCCTGGTGGCGACGAATTCCTCCCGGTCCCTGCGTTGGAACAAGGCAATGAAGGCACTAGGCGGGTACTCCTGGTTGTCTCCGACTATGAGACGCAGGATGGCGTCCAGTTCATCGTCAGGCAGGTCCCCCGGCCTTAGGCGGGCCTTGGTTTCCCCTCCTTCAAGCTCCCAGAAGGGGTGCACGCACGCCTGGTGTGGAGCAACCCGCAGCGTCAAGAACTCCCTCAGGAGCATCGCTCTCGTTATTTTGGCCGCCCTCGTGTTGCCCGGCTTCAGGTTAGTCATCATCTGCCCCAACACCGACGATGACCGTTCGTCGATAAGCTCCGCCCTGGACCACTCCTTGCCTTGCTGGGGCACCTTCGTCGGCAACACCAGGCGTGGATGGGCGAGCTTGGCGTCTACCATGACCCACTTGGATCGAATGTTGTCGGCCCTCTTCTCGGTGCTCGATATCGAGTTGGCCTTGCCGGACACAACAAAGTTGGCTCATCCAGAGATGTGACCCTCGCTGACGTGGAGGAAGAAGAAATGGCGCAGGAGCGCCACGGACGGCATCACGCCCAGGTACGCCTCACAGTAGTAGGGAAAGATGGACAGGAGGAGGACAGAGTTGGGATGGAGATGCAACGCTTGCAGCCCATAGTGGTCGAGGACTTCATAAAAGAAATCAGAGAAGGGAGGAACCAACCCGACGGCAATGCTGCTCGAGAAGAAGGGAAAGAAGGTGCTCCCCTCAGGCTCCGGTTCGTCGGAGGCAAGCCGGAGCTCCGTCTTCCCCCGCTCGTTGCTCTCTCCCACCGTCAACAGACGCACGGAGGCAAGGCTCTTCTCCGTGACAGTGGGCGCCTCAAGAGCGGGCCCGTACCAAGCAGGAGCCGAGGAAAACATGACCTTGCGCGGCGCCATGAGTGGCAGATGCAGAGCAAGGCCGGAGCAGATCTGTAGGTAGTGGCGGCGAAGAGAGAGAAAGGGGATCTGGAGCGAGGCAAGGAAGAAGCAATGAAGGCAAGTGCCGCCCGCGCCAGCCTTTTGTCAGGTCAAGCAGTTGCCAAGGCAGCATGGGGAAGCGGAGGCGCCCACGTCCAATCAACCACCACGCGTCAACCAAGGCCGCAGGCTTTGGGGGCCCGCGGTGCTCTGAACTTGAACCTTGGCTTCGCCGCGAAGCCAAGCCCACGCGCACCATGGGCCCTGGGGATACTGTCGGCGTTCTGGGAATGGGGGTCCCCAGACTTGCCTGCCTGCGGCCCACGGCATGGCGGAGCCAGTAGGCCGTACTGCCATCTTCACCAACAAGGCACCCAAGACCCTCGCGAGGGGCCAAGCCTCACGAGGAGGACGACGTCAAGACCTCCTCAGGAGTGCCCTGGTGAGGCAGGCTTGCGAGGAGCGGAGATATCAAGGCGAGGCGAACCTCATGAGGTGAACATGACATGAGCCATGACGATCGACACCAGGCAGACGCCAGGCGAGTGCCAGTGCGCGCATCGTCCTTGTTTCCTCTTTGGTGCAAAGGAGACAAGCGTAGCCGCGGAGTACCGAGGCCTTAGGCAAAGTTTGCCATTTCGGTGCAACAAGACCAAGACCAGGAGGACTGCAAAACGGAGGTCATCATGGAGCCCAAGATGGCGTCATTACCAGAGCTTTGTGCAGGCGAAGACTACTTTTGTCAGGATGGCTCGTACTAGCTGTCCCCCTTCAAATTTGCCCGCCATTGTTGGATCCCTTCCCGCTCGATATTTGGGAAGAGGACCAGGGCCTCTATAAATAGGACTAGCCACCATAGTAGGTGAGGGGATGATCGAATCCCAGCACTACAAGTTCATACACACAAGAACACCTGAACCTCAGGAGGCTGTTCTTCCCTTGTACTGTTCATCTTCAGCCCAAGAGGCAATCCAGCACCACACCGGAGTAGGGTATTAGACCACAACGGTGGCCCAAACCAGTATAAACCCCGTGTCTTTCTGTGTTGTGAGTTCATCGAGTTCGTCCGCAAGATCCTAGCAAGATGGAGCGTAGATTGGTAGAAGGGAAAGACTTCATGCGCATCCCAGTGTTCGAACCTTAAGGGTTAGCCGGAACCCCACATCCGACAATGTCACGCGGAGACATCCAGAGTCCCGTTAGCCTGCTACATCCCGGGTTCCCGGAGTCTTGTTAGCCCAGTTGCTACAGCCCGGATTCATACGCTGTTGACCGACATGCTCGAGGTTTATTCATGTATGCATGTCCCTATAAGTTAGTGCCACTTTGGGTTCACGACTAGTCATGTCGGCCCGGGTTCTCTGTCATATGGATGCTAGCGACACTATCATATACGTGAGCCAAAAGGCAGAAACAGTCCTGGGCCATGGTAAGGCGACACCCGTGGGAATACCGTGCGTGAGGCCGCAAAGTGATATGAGGTGTTACACGCTAGATTGGTGTGACTTGGAATTGGGGTCCTGACGGAAACCTTCGGGAGCATTATTTTTGGAACAAGCGTGATCCAGGGGACTCGGAGTGGACGTCAAGAAACAATAGAGGAGGCCATGAGGCAGGGGGCGCGCCTACCCCCTGGGCGTGCCCTCCACCCTCGTGGGCCCCTCGTTGCTCCACCGACCTAATTCTTCCTCCTATATATATCCATATACCCCGAAAACATCCAGGAGCACCACGAAACCCTATTTCCACAGTCGCAACCTTCTGTACCCAAGAGATCCCATCATGGGGCCTTTTCCGGAGCTCCGCCGGAGGGGGCATTGATCACGGAGGGCCTCTACATCAACTCCATTGCCCCTTCGATGATGTGTGAGTAGTTTACCTCAGACCTTCGGGTCCATAGTTATTAGCTAGATGGCTTCGTCTCTCTCTTTGGATCTCAATACAAAGTTCTCCTCAATTTCTTGGAGATCTATTCGATGTAACTCTTTTTGCGGTGTGTTTGTCAAGATCCGATGAATTGTGGGTTTATGATCAAGTTTATCTATGAACAATATTTGAATCTTCTCTGAATTCTTTTATGTATGATTGGTTATCTTTGCAAGTCTCTTCGAATTATTAGTTTGGTTTGGCCTACTAGATTGATCTTTCTTGCAATGGGAGAAGTGCTTAGCTTTGGGTTTAATCTTGCGGTGCTCGATCCCAGTGACAGTAGGGGAAACGACACGTATTGTATTGTTGCCATTGAGGATAAATGGATGGGGTTTATATCATATTCCATGAGTTTATCCCTCTACATCATGTCATTTTGCTTAAAGCATTACTCCGTTCTTATGAACTTAATACTCTAGATGCATGCTGGATAGCGGTCGATGTGTGGAGTAATAGTAGTAGATGCAGGCAGGAGTCGGTCTACTTGTCACGGACGTGATGCCTATATACATGATCATACCTAGATATTCTCATAACAATGCTCAATTCTTTCAATTGCTCGATAGTAATTTGTTCACCCACCGTAATACTTATGCTATCTTGAGAGAAGCCACTAGTGAAACCTATGGCCCCCGGGTCTATTTTCCATCATACAAGTTTCCAATCTATTTTATTTTGCAATCTTTACTTTCAATTTATATCATAAAAATACCAAAAATATTTATATTATTATTATTATCTCTATCGGATCTCACTCTTGCAAGTGGCCGTGAAGGGATTGACAATCCCTTTATCGCGTTGGTTGTGAGGTACTTATTTGTTTGTGTAGGTACGAGGTGACTCGCGCGTGGTCTCCTACTAGATTGATACCTTGGTTCTCAAAAACTGAGGGAAATACTTACGCTGCTTTGCTGCATCACCCTTTCCTCTTCAAGGGAAAACCAACGCATGCTCAAGAGGTAGCAAGAAGGATTTCTGGCGCCGTTGCCGGGGAGATCTACGCCAAGTCAAGACATACCAAGTACCCATCACAACTCTTATCCTTCGCATTACATTATTTTCCATTTGCCTCTCGTTTTCCTCGCCCCCACTTCACCCTTGCCGTTTTATTCACCCTCTTTTCCTTTCACCATCTCTTTCCGTTTTCTTTTTCTTCGCTTGTTTGCTTGTGTGTTGGATTGCTTGCTTGTCATGCTGGCTCAAGATAATACTAAATTGTGTGACTTTGCTAATACCAACAATAATGATTTTATTAGCACTCCGATTTCTCCTCTTACCGATGCTGAATCTTGTGAAATTAATATTGCTTTGCTGAATCTTGTCATGAAAGATCCGTTTTCTGGCCTTCCTTGTGAAGATGTCGCTACCCATCTAAACAACTTTGCTGATTTGTGTGATATGCAAAATAAGAAATATGTGGATAATGATATTGCTAAACTTAAGCTATTTCCGTTTTCGCTTAGAGATCGTGCTAAAGCTTGGTTTATGTCTTTGCCTAAAAATAGTATTGATTCATGGAATAAGTGCAAAGATGCTTTTATCTCTAAGTGTTTTCCTCCCGCTAAGATCATCTCTCTTAGAAATGATATTATGAATTTTAAGCAACTTGATTATGAGCATGTTGCACAATCTTGGGAGAGAATGAAATTATTGATACGTAATTTCCTACACATGGTTTGAATTTATGGATGATTATACAAAAAATTTATGTCGGATTGAATTTTTCTTCTAGAAATCTCTTAGATTCGGCCGCAGGAGGCACTTTCATGGAAATCACTTTAGGAGAAGCTACCAAACTCCTAGATAATATTGGGGTTAATTATTCTCAATGGCACACTGAAAGATCTACTGGTAAAAATGTGCATGCAATTGAACAGATTAATGTTTTGAGTGGAAAGATGGATGAACTTATGAAATTGTTTGCTAATAAGAGTGCTCCTACTGATCCCAATGATATGCCTTTGTCTAATTTGATTGAGAATAATAATGAATCTATGGATGTGAATTTTGTTGGTAGGAACAATTTTGGTAACAAGGCGTATAGAGGTAATTTTAATTCTAGGCCGTTTCCTAGTAATTCCTCTAATAATTATGGTAATTCCTAGAATAGTTCTTATAGAAATTATAATAAGATGCCCTCTGATTTTGAATCTAGTATTAAAGAATTTATTAGTTCGCAAAAGAGTTTCAATGCTTTGATTGAAGAAAAATTGCTTAAGTTTGATGAGTTGGCTAGGAACATGGATAGAATTTCTCTTGATGTTCATTCTTTGAAACTTAGATCTATTCCACCTAAGAATGATATCAATGAGTCTCTCAAATCTATGAGAATTTCCATTGATGAGTGCAAAGAAAGAACCGCTAGGATGCGTGGTAAAAAAGATTGCTTCATAAAAGCATGTTCTTCTAGTTTTCATGATAATAAAGATGAAGATCTAAAAGTGATTGATGTGTCCCCTATTAAATACTTGTTTTGCAATATGAATCTTCATAATGATGGGATTGGAGATGAGTCAACTTTACTTAGAAGGCGTACCAAAAAATCGGAGTTTTTAGATCTTGATGCAAAAATTGGTAAAAGTGGGATTAAAGAGGTTAAAACTTTAGATAGTAATGAACCCACTATCTTGGATTTTAAGGAATTTAATTATGATAATTGCTCTTTGATAGATTGTATTTCCTTGTTGCAATCCTTGCTAAATTCTCATCATGCTTATAGTCGAAATAAAGCTTTTACTAAACATATCGTTGATGCCTTGATCCAATCTTATGAAGAAAAACTTGAGTTGGAAGTTTCTATCCCTAGAAAACTTTATGATGAGTGGGAACCTAAAATTAAAATTAAAAATAAATATCATGAATGCTATGATTTGTGTGATTTGGGTGCTAGTGTTTCCACGATCCCAAAAGCTTTCTGTGATTTGCTAGGTTTCCGTGAATTTGATGATTGTTCTTTAAACTTGCACCTTGCGGATTCCACTATTAAGAAACCTATGGGAAAGATTAATGATGTTATTATTGTTGCAAATAGGAATTATGTGCCCGTAGATTTCATTGTTCTTGACATAGATTGCAATCCTTCATGTCATATTATTCTTGGTAGACCTTTCCTTAGAACGATTGGTGCAATTATTGATATGAAGGAAGGGAATATTAGATTCCAATTTCCGTTAAGGAAAGGCATGGAACACTTCCCTAGAAAGAAAATTGAATTACCATATGAATCCATTATGAGAGCCACCTATGGATTTCCTACCAAAGATGGCAATACCTAGATCTATCTTCGCTTTTATGCCTAGCTAGGGGCATTGAATGATAGCGCTTGTTGGGAGGCAACCCAATTTTATTTTTATTCCTTGATTTTTGCTCCTGTTTACTAATAAATAATTTATCTAGCCTATTTTTTGGTTGTGTTTTTTTTGTTTAATTAGTGTTTGTGCCAAGTAGAACCGTTGGGAAGACTTGGGGAAAGTCTTTTCGATCTTGCTGTAAAAAACAAAAACTTTAGCGCTCACGAGATTTGCTGCCATTGTTTATTGGAGAGTGCTATTTCGTTAATTATTTTTTAAGATTATTAATAGATAAATTCCTCACTTACATAAATTTATTTTAGAATTTTTGGGGTTCCATAAGTTTGCGTTAGTTACAGATTACTACATACTATTCTGGTTTTGACAGATTCTGTTTTTCGTGTGTTGTTTGCTTATTTTGATGAATCTATGGCTAGTAATAGAGTTTATAAACCATAGAGAAGTTGGAATACAGTAGGTTTAAAACTAATATAAATAAATAATGAGTTCATTATAGTACCTTGAAGTGTTGTTTTGTTTTCTTTCGCTAACGGAGCTCACGAGATTTTCCTTCTAAGTTTTGTGTTGTGAAGTTTTCAAGTTTTGGGTAATGATTTGATGGGTTATGGTACAAGTAGTGGAAAGAGCCTAATATTGGGGATGCCCAAGGAACCCCAAGGTAAAATCCAAGGACACCAAAAATCCTAAGCTTGGGGATGCCCCGGAAGGCATCCCCTCTTTTGTCTTCGTTCATCAGTGACTTTACTTGGAGCTATATTTTTATTCACCACATGATATGTGTTTTGCTTGGAGCGTCTTGTATGATTTGAGTCTTTGATTTTTAGTTTACCACAATCATCCTTGCTGTACACACCTTTTTAGAGAAGACACACATGAATCAGAATTTATTAGAATATTCTATGTGCTTCACTTATATCTTTTGAGCTATATAGTTTTTGCTCTAGTGCTTCGCTTATATCTTTTAAAGCACGGTGGTGGTTTTATTTTATAGAAATAATTGATTTCTCATGCTTCACTTATATTATATTGAGAGTCCTTTAGAACAACATGGAAATTTTCTTTTAGTCATAACAAAAACTTTCATATAAGTGCATTGAATACTAAGAGAAGCTTGATACTTGATGATTGTTTTGAGATATAGAGGTAGTGATATTAGAGTCATGCTACTTGAGTAGTTGTGAATTTGAGAAATACTTGTGTTGAAGTTTGTGATTCCCGTAGCATGCACGTATGGTGCACCGTTATGTGATGAAGTCAGAGCCTGATTTATTTATTGATTGCCTTCCTTATGAGTGACGGTCGGGGACGAGCGATGGTCTTTTCCTATCAATCTATCCCCCTAGGAGCATGCGCATAATACTTTGTTTCGATAACTAATAGATTTTTGCAATAAGTATGTGAGTTCTTTATGACTAATGTTGAGTCCATGGATTATACGCACCCCCACCCTTCCACCATTGCTAGCCTCTCTAGTACCGCGCACCTTTCGCCGGTACCATATACCTTCCTCAAAACAGCCACCATACCTACCTATTATGGCATTTCCATAGCCACTCCGAGATATATTGCCATGCAACTTTCCACCGTTCCATTTGTTATGACACGCTTCATCATTGTCATATTGCCATGTAGGATCATGTAGTTGACATCGTATTTGTGGAAAAGCTACCGTTCATAATTTTTTCATACATGTCACTCTTGATTCATTGCATATCCCAGTACACCGCCGGAGGCATTCACATAGAGTCATATTTTGTTTTAAGTATTGAGTTGTAATTCTTGAGTTGTAAGTAAAAAGAAGTGTCATGATCATCATTATTAGAGCATTGTCCCAGTGAGGAAAGGATGATGGAGACTATGATTCCCCCACAAGTCAGGACGAGACTCCGGATGAAAAAAGAGAAAAGAGGCCAAAAAAAAGAAGGCCCAAATAAAAAAATGAGAGAAAAAGGGAGAAGGGACAATGTTACTATCCTTTTTCCACACTTGTGCTTCAAAGTAGCACCATGATCTTCATGATAGAGAGTCTCCTATGTTGTCACTTTCATAAACTAGTGGGAATTTTACATTATAGAACTTGGCTTGTATATTCCAATGATGGGCTTCCCCAAATTGCCCTAGGTATTCGTGAGCAAGCAAGTTGGATGCACACCCACTTAATTTCTTTTGTTGAGCTTTCATACACTTATAGCTCTAGTGCATCCATTGCATGGCAATCCCTACTCACTCACATTGATATCTATTGATGGGGATCTCCATAGCCCGTTGATACGCCTAGATGATGTGAGACTATGTTCTCCTTGTTGTCTTCTCCTCAACCACCATTCTATTCCACCTATAGTGCTATGTTCATGGCTCACGCTCATGTATTGCGTGAAAGTTGGAAAAGTTTGAGAACATCAAAAGTATGAAACAATTGCTTGGCTTGCCATAGGGGTTGTGCATGATTTAAACATGTTGTGTGGTGAAGATAGAGCATAGCCAGACTATATTATTTTGTAGGGATAACTTTCTTCGGCCATGTTATTTTGAGAAGACATGATTGCTTAGTTAGTATGATTGAAGTATTATTATTTTTATGTCAATATTAAACTTTTATCTTGAATCTTTCGGATCTGAACATTCATGCCACAATAAAGAAAAATTACATTGAGAAATATGTTAGGAAGAATTCCACATCAAAAATTCTGTTTTTATCATTTACCTACTAGAGGACGAGCAGGAATTAAGCTTGGGGATGCTTGATACGTCTCTAGTGTATCTATAATTTTTTATTGTTCCATGCTATTATATTATCTGTTTTGGATGTTAATGGGCTTTATTTTACACTTTTATATTTTTTTCGGGACTAACCTATTAACCGGAAGCCGAACCGAAATTGCTGTTTTTTGCCTATTTCAGTGTTTCGCAGAAAAGGAATATCAAACGGAGTCCAAACGGAATGAAACCTTCGAGAGCATTATTTTTGGAACAAGCGTGATCCAGGGGACTTGGAGTGGACGTCAAGAAACAATCGAGGAGGCCATGAGGCAAGGGGGCACGCCTACCCCCCTGGGCGCGCCCTCCACCCTCGTGGGTCCCTCATTGCTCCACCGACCTACTTCTTCCTCCTATATATATCCATATACCCCAAAAATATCCAGGAGCACCATGAAACCCTATTTACACCACCGCAACCTTCTGTACCCAAGAGATCCCATCTTGGGGCCTTTTCCAGATCTCCGCCAGAGGGGGCATTGATCACGGAGGGCCTCTACATCAACTGCATGGCCCTGCGATGATGTGTGAGTAGTTTACCTCAGACCTTCGGGTCCATAGTTATTAGCTACATGGCTTCTTCTCTCTCTTTGGATCTCAATACAAAGTTCTCCTCGATTCTCTTGGAGATCTATTCGATGTAAATCTTTTTGAGGTGTGTTTGTCGAGATCCGATGAATTGTGGGTTTATGATCAAGTTTATCTATGAACAATATTTGAATCTTCTCTGAATTCTTTTATGTATGATTGGTTATCTTTGCAAGTCTCTTCGAAATATCAGTTTGGTTTGGCCTACTAGATTGATCTTTCTTACAATGGGAGAAGTGCTTAGCTTTGGGTTCAATCTTGCGGTGCTCAATCCTAGTGACAGAGAGGGAAACGACACGTATTGTATTGTTGCCATCGAGGATAAAAGATGGGGTTTAGATCATATTGCATGAGTTTATCCCTCTACATCATGTCATCTTGCTTAAAGCTTTACTCTGTTCTTATGAACTTAATACTCTAGATGCATGCTGGATAGCGGTCGATGTGTGGAGTAATAGTAGTAGATGCAGGCAGGAGTTAGTCTACTTGTCACGGACATGATGCCTATATACATGATCATACCTAGATATTCTCATAATTATTCACTTTTCTATCAATTGCCCGA
The DNA here is from genome assembly GCF_002162155.2 of Triticum dicoccoides. NCBI lineage: Eukaryota > Viridiplantae > Streptophyta > Magnoliopsida > Poales > Poaceae > Triticum > Triticum dicoccoides. Next base: position 382,749,462 of record NC_041392.1, on the reverse strand, counting down.
CAGTAATCTGTTCACCCACCATAATACTTATGCTATCTTGAGAGAAGCCACTGGTGAAACCTATGGCACCCGGGTCTATTCTCCATCATACAAGTTTCCAATCTATTTTATTTTGCAATCTTTACTTTCAACCTATATCATAAAAATACCAAAAATATTTATCTTATTATTATTATCTCTATCAGATATCATTCTTGCAACTGGCCATGAAGGGATTGACAACCCCTTTATCATGTTGGTTGCGAGGTTCTTATTTGTTTGTGTACGTACGAGGTGACTCGCGAGTGGTCTCCTACTGGATTGATACCTTGGTTCTCAAAAACTGAGGGAAATACTTACGCTGCTTTGCTACATCACCCTTTCCTCTTCAAGGGAAAACCAACGCAGTGCTCAAGAGGTAGCATACATCAAGTGAATTAAGAGAACACCCCATTGTCACCACGGGTATCCCATGCATGACATACATCAAGTGGTCTCAAATCCATAAAAGTATTTAACCCGATAATAGTGAAACCTCAAAGGTGAAAGTCAAATCCTCGCAAGAAGATAGAGAGGGAGAAACACCATATGATCCCACTATAGTAACAAAGCTCACGATAAATTAAGATCATGCCAAATCAAGAACACGAGAGAGATAGATCAAACACATAGTTACTCGCACATACCCTCAGCCCCGAGGGTGAACTACTCCCTCCTCGTTAAGGAGACCGCCAGGATGATGAAGATGGTCCTAGAGATCGTACTAAAATAACACCATATGATACACATCAATCAACCCTAATGTCACCTAGATAATCCAATGTCACCACAAGTATCCGTGGGTTAATTATATGATATGCATCAAACAACTTTAGATTCATAATATTCAATCCAACGAAAGGAACCTCAAAGAGTGCCCCAAGATTTATGCTGGAGAAAAAAGGATGAAAACGTGCATCAGCCCCTATGCATAGATTACCCCAATGTCATCTCGAGAATCCACGAATTGAGTGCCAAAGCATACATCAAGTGAATCAATTGAACACCCCAATGTCGCCATGGGTATCCTGCGCAAGACATACATCAAGTGTTGTCATATCCATAAAAGTATTCAATCCAATAATAGTGTAACCTCATAGGTAAAACACAATTCATCACAAGAAGATAGAGAGGGAGAAACACCATATGATCCAACTATAGTAACAAAGCTTGCGGTACATCAAGATCATGCCAAATCAAGAACATGAGAGAGAGAGAGAGATCAAACACATAGCTACTGGTACATACCATCAGCCCCGAGGGTGAACTACTTCCTCCTCATCATGGAGATCGTCGGGATGATGAAGATTGCCTCCCGTGATGATTTCCCCCTCCGGCAAGGTGCCGAAACGGGGACCCGATTGGTTTTTTGTGGCTATAGAGGCTTGTGGCAGTGGAACTTCCGATCTAGGGTTCTTTTTAGGGGTTTTGATATTTATAGGAATTTTTGGCGTCGTTCTCACACCAAGGGGGTGCCCGAGGGGCACACAAGCCAGGGGCATGCCCTAGGGGGGTGGGCGTGCCCCAAGGCTTGTGGCCTAGCTTCGGTGCTTCGGGGGGTCTCTTTTGGTCCATAAAAAATCACCGTAAATTTTTAGCCCATTTTGAGAAATTTTATTTCTGCACAAAAAACGACACCAGGGTAGTTCTGCTGAAAATAGCGCTAGTCCGGGTTAGTTCTAATCAAATCATACCAAAACCATATAAAATTGTTGTAAACGTGGCACGAATACTTCATAAATTATAGATACGTTGGAGACGTATCACACACTTTCGGCTCTGGCGCATGTATTTTTGGATAATGCACTGCTCTCCAACCGGGGTGTTGTACAAGGTGGGAGTTGCTGAGGTTTACCAAATTGAAGGGACCAAATACCTTCCATGTAATACTCGAGAGGATACCGACTTCTGGTCGTCCGTGTGGTTTTATATAGACGATGTCCCACTATATGACCCAGTTTGGCCCGGGCTACGCGTGTTCTCCTCGAAACCCCTGATACGTAATTTTGCATCATGTTTTCCTACTGTTATTTATAGTGTATTCAATCAATATAACACTTTGTAGAGTAATACTAATACCTTTTGTCTCATAATATGCAAGGTTTACACAAAGAGGGAGATTACCAACAACTGCAATTCTGGACCTGAAAAAGCTATATCAGAGATACCTATTCTGCACATCTCCTAATAAGTTGAAATTTTACGGAGATTTATTTTGGAATATATAAAAATTATTGGAGAAAAGAAGTACCAGAGGGGCCCACCCATGTCCCTACTAGGCAATAGGGCGTGCCTACCCCCTAGGGCGCCCTGGTGGGTAGTGGGGCCCCTGGCCAGCCTCTGGTGCCCATCTTCTGGTATATAAGCCCATTTTCCCTAGAAAAAGGAGAGGACTTTCAGGATGGAGCACTGCCATCTCGAGGCGAAACTTGGGCATGAGCACTTTTGCTCTCCGGCGGAGAGATTCCGCTAGGGATACTTCCCTCTAGGAGGGGGAAATTGAAACCGTCGTCATGACCAACAACCCTCTCATCGTGGGAGGACCCATCTTCATCAACATATTCAACAACACCATCTCATCTCAAACCCTAGTTCATCTCTTGTATTCAATCTTTGTATCAAAACCTCACATTGGTACATGTGGGTTGCTAGTAGTGTTGATTACACCTTGTAGTTGATGCTAGTTAGTTTATTTGGTGGAAGATCATATGTTCAGATCTATTATGCTATTCAATACCCCTATGATCTTGAGCATGAATATGTTTGATGAGTAGTTACTTTTGTTCTTGAGGACATGGGAGAAGTCTTCTCATATGTTATCATGTGAATTAGGTACTCCTTCGATATTTTGATGATATGTATGTTGTTTATTCCCTTAGTGGTGTTATGGGAATGTCAACTACATGAAACTTCACCATCTTTGGGCCTAAGGGAATGCATTGTGGAGTAGTTATTAGATGATGAGTTGCTAGAGTGACAAAAGCTTAAACTCTAGTTTATGCGCTATTTTGTAAGGGGCTGATTTGGATCCATATGTTTAATGCTATGGTTAGATTTTATCTTAATTCTTCTTTCCTAGTTGTGGATACTTGTGAGAGGGATTAATCATAAGTGGGAGGTTTATTCAAGTAAGAACAGCACCCAGGCACCGGTCCACCCACATATCAAATTATCAAAGTAGCGAATGCGAATCAAACAAACATGATGAAGGTAACTAGATGAAATTCCCGTGTGTCCTCAAGAACGCTTTGATTATTATAAGAGACCATTTCGGCCTATCCTTTGCTACAAAAAGGATTGGGCTACCTTTCTGCACTATTTTTACCGTTACTATTACTTGATCGTTACAAATTACCTTGCTATCAAACTATCTATTACCGACAATTTTAGTGCTGCAGAAAATACATTGCCAAAACCCGCTTGTCATTTCCTTCTGCTCCGCATTGGGTTCGACACTCTTACTTACTGAACGGAATATGATTGACCCCCTATACTTGTGGGTCATCAAGGCTATTTTTTGGCTCCATTGCCTATGAGTGAAGCGCTTCTGGTAAGTGGAATTTCGTAAGGAAAAATTTATATCATGCATTGAAATTTACTGTTACTTGTTAGTATGCAAAATCATGCTTTGAGGGGTTTGTTAGGGGTATCTTCAACTCAACCAAAAGCACAAAGAGTTGCTCCTCAACCTACCGCACCTGCTAAAAATATTTATTATGAGATTCCTTTGGGTATGATAGAGAAACTGCTAGCTAATCCTTATGCAGGAGATGGAACATTACGTCCTAATATGCACCTAATCTATGTGGATGAAGTTTGTGGATTAGTTAAGCTTGCGGGTTTACCCGGAGATGAAGTTAAGAAGATGGTCTTCCCTTTATCTTTTAAGGGAAAGTCATTGACATTGTATAGGCTAGGTGATGACACTGGAGCTTGGGATTGGTCGACTGAAATTGGAATTTCATCAAAAGTTTTATTCTATGCATCTAGTTCATCATGATCGTGAAGGATAAAGTATCACTCAAGATTGGGGGAGGCTTAAATATATGATGTATACATGCCCCAATCACGAGCTCTAAAAAAATTATCTTACAGACTTTTTATGCTCGACTTTCTCATGATAATCAAAACGTGCTTGATTCTTCTTCGACTTGCTCTTTTATGAAGAAAGCTATTGAATTCAGATGGAATCTTCTGGAAAAAATCTAATGCAACTTTGAAGATTTGGAACTTGACAAAGTTAATGAGTCAGGTATAACACTTAAGTTCAATTCTGTTAAATCTTTTATGGATACCGATGCTTTTCACAAGTTTAGCGATAAATACGGACTTGACTCTGAGATAGTAGCTTCCTTTTGTGAATAATTTGCTACGCATGTTGATCTCCTAAGGATAAACGGTTTAAATATCATCCCGTGTTAAAGAAAATATTGAGGATCCCATTATGGTTAAAGAAGAAACTATCATTTACAATGTTGATTCAGTTGTGCCTATTGCTTACATTGAAAAACCACCTTTGCATGTTAGGATAAAGGAACATTGTAAGGTTTCAATCGTGGTTAACAAAAGTAATATTAGAATACCTAGACCCTCTGAACAAATTAAAGTTGAACCTAATGTTGATATGGATAAAGATCTCCGAGTCAATAATATTGATCGGCATGCTATTTATTTCAGTGGTGAAGCTGCTAGAATTGCTAAACCCGATGATAAAGAGAAGAATAAGCCTGTTGTTCGCATGGCCGTTGTCTCAGTTAAAATAGGAGATCATTGTGATCATGGATTATGTGATTTGGGTGCTAGTGTGAGTGCTATCTAAATTACCTTATATCAAGAAATTATGAATGATATTGCTCCTGCTGAAATATAAGACATTGATGTTACTATTAAGCTCGGAAACAAAGACACTATTACACCACTTGGGATTGTTAGAGATGTTGAAGTCCTGTGTGAAAAAATAAAATACCCTAATCATTTTCTAGTTCTTGGTTCTCCACAAGATGATTTTTGTCCCATTATATTTGGTGGACCTTTCTTGTACATTGTTAATGTTAAGATTGATTGCGCTAAAGAAACTATCAGTGTAAACTTTGGTGATATATCTCATGAGTTTAATTTCTCTAAGTTTCATAGACAACCTCATGATAAATAATTGCCTAGTAAAGATGAAATTATTGGTCTTGCTTCTATTTCCGTACCTCCTACTGACCCGTTAGAACAATATTTGCTAGACCATGAAAATGATGTGCACTTGAATAAAACAAATGAAATAGATAACATGTTCTTTGATCAACCACCTATTATTAAACACAATTTGCCTGTTGAAACTGTTGGAGGTCCTCCTCCACCTAAAGGTGATCCCGTGTTTGAATTAAAACAATTGCCTAATACATTGAAATATGTTTATCTTGATGAAAAGAAAATGTATCATGTTATTATTAGTGCTAAACTTTCAGAGCATGAAGAAAAGACATTATTAAAACTTTGAGGAAGCAGCGTGCTACTATTGGATACACTCTTGATGATCTTAAGGGCATTAGTCCCACTCTATGTCAGCACAAGATTGATATGGAACTTGATGCGAAACCACTTGTTGATCATCAACGGCGATTAAATCCTAAGATGAAGGAAGTGGTAAGAATTGGAATATTAAAGCTCCTGGAAGCAGGTATAATCTACCCATAGCTTTTAGTAGATGGGTAAGTCCCATTCATTGTGTCCCTAAGAAAGGAGGCATTACAATTGTTCCTAATGATAAAAATGAACCTATTCCACAAAGAATTTGTACTTGTTATAGGATGGTAATTGATTTAAGAAAATTAAATAAAGCTACTAGAAAAGATCATTACCCCTTATCTTTAATTGATCAAATGTTAGAAAGATTGTTTAAGCGTACACACTTTTTCTTTCTTGATGGATATTCTGGTTTCTTTCAAATACATGTATTACAACAGGACCAAGAGAAAACCACTTTTACTTGTCCTTTTGGAACTTATACTTATAAATGTATGCATTTTGGTTTATGCAATGCACTTGCTGCCTTTCAAAGATGTATGACTGCTATATTCTGTGACTTTTGTAAAAAAATTATTGAGATTTTCATAGATGATTTTTTTGTTTACGAAACTTCTTTTGATGATTGTGTCAGGGTACAACATCCAAGACCAGACTAAGCACAAGAGATCAGCTCTTTGAAGAACTAGAGTGTAGATTAAGAAGACCAAGTCAAACCAAAGGCGCAACACACCACTAAGGGAAAACCGTCCTTGTCGGGCAGGCAAGCCTGGCTAGGTCAAGGTTACCCCAGGAACAAGCCTCAAGACCATCCCGACGGGCCTGTCGGGCCCTACGAAGGCAAAAAGACCCACCAAGACTCCACCGCACCACCTCACAGAGATGCAAGTCATCGATCAATGCGGTGTCAAGCCCCTAAGTGACTAAGTGGTTGTTTTCTGCCACATGGCAGCCACTTCCTATGGAAATCACCTCCAAAGGACACTTGTCTAGTGATGTGTCATTCAGACAGGAGAGAAGGTGGCCGAACAGCCCGACAAGGCTTGCCAAGCAGGCCGTGATGTGACACTAAGCGGCGCATTTAATGAGCTTCGCCCCATCTGCAGAGTTATGTATGATAACACTATTTTCTATGTAATCAGTACACAATGACTGATTTGCCACTTTGGTGACCCCTTGATCTGTAAAAGGAGGCCCATGATAACCATAGAAACGATTCAGACCATTGTACACTGATACACGCGTAGCTAGTCTCACCTTGAGACAACACTGCCGGGCTAGAGCGTTGCGCTTCCACCACAATACACCATCAATACACCAAAGCAAGAGTAGGGTTTTACACCTCGTGGCGTCCTGAACCTGGGTAAAATTTCCCGTGTGATCTCTGCCGTGTTGTGTTACGTTCTCTGCTCTTTGTGTAATGTGCTCATCCCCCCTGCCGAACCACAAGGGGCTCATGGCCCCAAAGGTGGCTGTGGTTTCCCACGACATCTTTGGCGCACTAGGTAGGGGGCTGCGCTTGCGTGAACCCGAGAAGTGTACATAGCGCATCATCTTCATCATCATTTTCTTCCTCAACAACTTCATAATCCGTGACGCTCGAGAAAAGGCAGGAGGTCATGGGAACGGAGAGAGGAAGCGATGTTGCTTCCACCACACCCCGTTCGATCTCCATCGCTTCCCTCTGCCACTGCTGCTACAGCGGCAAGAATCAATGACGGCGGTGGCAAACCAACCCCCGCAGTTCAGGCGGCGTGATCACTATGCAAGCCCCGTCCAGGGGAAAGGGACAAAGCACATAGGAACAAGGTTTCTCTTTCCGCCACTCTCACTTATCGACAATCGAGCCACTCCGGGTTTTAGCATCATCAACGTCGGTAAGTACCACGCGAAACTCGGTTTAGTATTTACCCTACTTTGGGAAATCCTGAGTGGAGCGCTGGTGCAAATCCGTTGATCGACGCCCCAGCAAGTGTGCTCCGGCAAGGCCGTCCGCATTAGCGTGACTTCTATGCCAGCCGCCACCAGATTGTTTGAAAAGTATGGAGTGGAGGAGGGAAAATCGGTCGTACCTTGCACCGCGACCTGCCACCGCAACATACGTATGATTTTTCTTATCGCCCCCTACAGGGAGCTTGAGAAATACGCACATGGCATCCATCCTTCCCGAAGCATGCAAATGCGGCAAGCGCTCACAGTTGAAGGGGATGGGAGGAAGCGAAGACGAAAGCTAGGTCCATGCAGTCCTTGTTTCTCTTATGAGTTTAAGATTTCACAATTGTTTATCCCTAGGGTATTGAAGTGTTCGTATGAGGAAATCCTTCGTGTAATGGCACCTTGCTAGTTTCTCTATCTTCACCCTTGTTCTGTTTCGAGCCTGCTCATAGAATGAGCGGCTGCGTCGAGAACTACCAAGGAAAAACCTGCCGGGACGCATCCACACCAAGATGAATGCTAAGGGCATGCCCCTTATGACAATGGCGGCAAATATGATACCGACATGTAACCAATAAATGCATAGGGGCTAATCATACAAACACTAATGGGCGAGCTCTAGAGGGATAAACATGCAATTAAGATTAAGGAAAAACATTAGTTTCATGCGAGCATAAATACAACTATGTCTAAACACAGGGCATGCATCATGTTTTGTTACAGGACAACACACTGATGAGAATAGTTCAACGATGGGCCCGGCAACCACGTGGGGCCGTTCGGATGGAAATGACATTGGCAGCGAGGGGGGCAGCCGACTCCTCGTTGGTAGGAACATCCGCGCCTTCCGGCGGCTTCTTGAAGACATCAGCATGGTCGATATCCAGATGACGGCAGGCGATGTTGCTCAATACCATGAAGAGGACGTCGCGGGCAAGCTTCTGAAATTCAGTCGTGAAGCGACCGGCCCATCCCTCTTCGTGCGCCTTCAGCTTGTCAAAGAAGACCCCTACATTGACGCTGGGTACCTCCTACCTGCTGGCCGAAGAGACATGCCCTTCCATGCCCATCACTGCAGTCTGAGTAGAGAGACGTCTGGCAATGTCAATCAAGCTCTTAATCTAGAGGTCGACCTACCCGAAATCATTCTCCAACTTATCATTTGCATCCTTCCAAAGGCGCCTTGTGGTGTCCTGGTATTTCTTCAGCTGCTGCTCATGGGCTCCGCTGGATTCTGCCGAGCTCTCCAAGGTGCCAATCCTAGCCTTTAGGTCTTCAATGGTGCCGTTGGCTTTCTCAAGGCCTTGACTCTTGGAGGAGAGCTGCGATTGTATATCCTTCAAAAGGATCTCTGCTTTCTGCGCCTCCTCCTTGAGGGTCGATACCTCCTTGGCGCTCTCGGCAAGCTCTTATGTCAGCTTGGCCACCTATTAGTCGAGGTTAGCCTTGGCGGAAGATGAAGTGGCAAGGTCATCAGCGAGTTTCTTCAGCTGGGTGGCAGAATCAGCATCAAGGGCATCCAGGGCAGCCTTCTACTTGTCCTCTAGCTCCTTGGTGCGCTGCTACACGAGGAATTTTAGGTCATCGTCCTTGGCGCGGAGGGTGGCCTCAAGTTTCTCCTCCCGGGAAGAGATGTCCTGCTCCCTGGCGTCCAGAAGTTCCTTGCGCTCCGCCAAATGGGCCTCTCGGGCAATGACATCCTCCCTCACCATCAAGTTGGTCTCCTGCTGCTTGATGAGGACCTGGAACTGCATGCCATGCCAGTCACGTAGCTCGTTACCTTTGTCCCTCAACAGCTGGTCCACCTTGTTGGCGGACATGCGCTGCTCCTTGAGCGCCTGCTATTTCTGGCTGTGCTGGCACTGCATCTCCTTAATGCCTTCCACCATGGACTCCGAAAGACAAGTCCATCGCGACAGCAATAGAGTCATCGACCTCCTCGACTCCTTGATAGAGTGACGCCAGAATGCGGTAGAGCTCCTCATCAAGTTCCATGCTTGTCTCAACTAACGAGCCGGGGGCTCCAAGCCCAGGCTGTGTGAGCACTAGCACCAAATGGATCAAGGATGGCCGCGAGGGCCCTGCCACAGTGCCAAATGAGGGGAGGGGATCCATGGTTTGGAGGGGAACCTTCTCCTCGACCGAGGCCCCCGCCCCTAGCACGTTGTCGGGGATCTGCTCCATCTCTGTCAAGCGCTCATGGGCACCCTTGGCAGCATGTCCCTGCTCCTTCGTGGCAGCAATCTTGGCGGCTTCATCCGCGACATCTCTCCCTATGCTGGTGATACGTCTCCGTCGTATCTACTTTTCCAAACACTTTTGCCCTTGTTTTGGACTCTAACTTGCATGATTTGAATGGAACTAACCCGGACTGATGCTATTTTCAGCAGAATTACCATGGTGTTATTTATGTGCGGAAACAAAAGTTCTCGGAATGACCTAAAACTTCACGGAGCATCTTTTTGGAAAATATAAAAATACCTGCAAAAGATGAAGGCCAGGGGGCCCACCACCTGTCCACGAGGGTGGGGGCGCCCCTGCGCCCCTAGGGCGCCCCCTACCTCGTGGGCCCCCTAGAGCTCCTCCGACTCCAACTCCAACTCTATATATCTTGTTTCGGGGAGAAAACAATTGGAGAGAAGGATCCATCGTGTTTCACGATACGGAGCCGCCGCCAAGCCCTAAAACCTCTCGGGAGGGCTGATCTGGAGTACGTTTGGGGCTCCGGAGAGGGGAATTCGTCTCCATCGTCATCATCAACCATCCTCCATCACCAATTTCATTATGCTCGACGCCATGCGTGAGTAATTCCATCGTAGGCTTGTTGGACAGTGATGGGCTGGATGGGATCTATCATGTAATCGAGTTAGTTTTGTTAGGGTTTGATCCCTAGTATCCACTATGTTCTGAGATTGATGTTGCTATGACTTTGCTATGCTTAATGCTTGTCACTAGGGCCCGAGTGCCATGATTTCAGATCTGAACCTATTATGTTTTCATCAATATATGAGAGTTCTAGATCCTATCTTGCAAGTCTATAGTCGCCTATTATGTGTTATGATCCGTTAACCCCGAAGTGACAATAATCGGGATACTTACGAGTGATGACCGTAGTTTGAGGAGTTCATGTATTTACTATGTGTTAATGCTTTGTTCTGGTACTCTATTAAAAGGAGGCCTTAATATCCCTTAGTTTTCATAAGGACCCCGCTGCCACGGGAGGGTAGGACAAAAGATGTCATGCAAGTTCTTTTCCATAAGCACGTATGACTATATTCAGAATACATGCCTATATTATATCAATGAATTGGAGCTAGTTCTGTGTCACCCCGGGTTATGACTATTACATGATGAACCGCATCCGGCATAATTCTCCATCACTGATCCATTGACTATGCGCTTTCCCTATATTGTTCTTCACTTATTTACTTTTCTGTTGCTATTGCTATCATCACTACAAAATACCAAAAACATTACTTTTGCTATCATTACCTTTTGCTACCATTATCACTACTATCATATTACTTTGATACTAAACACTTTGCTGTAGATATTAAGTTTCCAGGTGTGGTTGAATTGACAACTCAGCTACTAATACTTGAGAATATTCTTTGGCTCCCCTTGTGTCGAATCAATAAATTTGGGTTGAATACTCTACCCTCGAAAACTGTTGCGATCCCCTATACGTGTGGGTTATCAAGACTATTTTCTGGCGCCGTTGCCGGGGAGCATAGCTCTATTAGTTGAGTCACTTGGGACTTATATCTGCTTATCATTATGAAGAACTTGGGAGATCCAAAAACCAAGATTTATCCCACAACTACGAGGGGAGGTAAGGAACTGCCATCTAGCTCTGCACTTGATTCACCTTCTGTTTTGAGTAAGCTTCCGACACCTAAACCTGCTTCTGCTATTCGTTCTGATATGTCGCATGTTATTGATGATGCTACTTCTGCTATGCATGATACTTATGATGAAACTACTTCTATTCTTGATACTACTGTGCCACTTAGTGAATTTCTTGATGAACAACTTGCTAGGGTTTGAGAGAGTGAAAATATTGAATCTGATAATACTGATGAAAGTGATGATGAAGACTTGCCTATTATTCCTAAGGGTTATGTTTTTGATAAAGAAGCTTCTTTAGCTATTTTATATTGCAAAGATAGATACGAACTCAAGAGGTTATTAGCTAAATGGAATCGGCAATCTCTAAATGCTAGAATGAAACTTGACCCTGCTTTTGCTACTTCACCTATCTGTGTTACTGATAAGGATTATGAATTCTCTGTTGATCCTGATATAATTACTTCGGTTGATTATGATCCTTTTCATGGATATGAATCTAAAACTATTGTGGCACATCTTACTAAATTAAATGATATAGCTACACTGTTCACTAATGATGAGAGAACTCGCTACATTTATATCCTTAAAATATTTTCATTCTCATTAAAGGGTGATGCTAAGATATGGTTTAATTCTCTTGATCCTGGTTGTGTGCGTAGTCCCCAGGATATGATTTATTACTTCTCTACTAAATATTTCCCTGCTCATAAGAAATAAGTTGATTTAAGGGATATATATATAATTTTGTGCAAATTGAAAAAGAGAGTCTCCCACAAGCTTGGGGGAGGCTTCTCAAGTTACTTAAGGCTTTGCCTGATCATCCTCTTAAGAAAAATGAAATACTTTATATCTTTTATAATGGACTAACCGATGTTTCTAGATATTACCTGGATAGTTGTGCTGGTTCTGTTTTCAGGGAAAGAACACTGGATGAAGCTGAAATTCTAATATGTTGACGAATGAAAATAATTGGACACCTCCTGAGCCAGTTCCTGAGCCAATTCCTAAACCAACTCCGAAGAAGAGGGGTATTCTATTTCTCAGTCCTGAAGATATGCAAGAGGCAAAGAAATCTATGAAAGAAAAAGGTATTAAAGCTGAAGATGTTAAGAATTTACCTCCTATTGAAGAAATACATGGTCTTAATTTACTGCCTATTGAAGAAACGTATGATCTTAATCCATTACCTATTGAATAAACTCATGGTCTTGATAACCCGACACAGGTAGTAAAGGTAAATTCTCTCTATAGATATGATAAAGCTGAAATCCCATTTACTAAATTTGCTAGCCCATGCTTAGATGAGTTTGATAAATTTATGGTTAAGCAAGAAGATTTTAATTCTTATTTTGGTAGACAATTGAAATACAATTCAAATATGCTTGAACACTTGGGTGATTATATGGATAATGTTAAAAGTGAACTTAAACTTATTAGTAAACATGCTTCTATGGTTACCACTCAAGTAGAACAAGTACTTAAAGCTCAAAATGATTTGTTCAATGAATTGAATAGTAAGAATAAGGATTATATTGTTAGAGTGGCTACTAGAACTGGTAGAATGACTCAGGAACCTTTGTATCCTGAAGGCCACCCTAAGAGAATTGAGCAAGATTCTCAGAGAAATAATATAGATGCACCTAGTCCTTGAAAATGGAAGAAAAAGAAAAATGATAGGACTTTGTACGCTTCTAGTGAACCTATTACTAAAACACCTGAGAATCCAAATGATATTTCTATCTCTGATGCTGAAACACAATCTGGTAATGAACCTGAAACTAGTGATAATGCTAATAATAATGTTCATGATTATGCACAACCTAGTAATGATAATGATATAGAAATTGAACCTGCTATTGATCTTGATAACCCACAATCAAATAATCAACGTTATGATAAGAAAGACTTTGTTGCTAGGAAACACGGAAAGGAAAGAGAGCCTTGGGTTTAGAAACCCATGCCTTTTCCTCCCAAACCATCCAAGAAAAAGGATGATGAGGATTTTGAGCGCTTTGTTGAAATGATTAGACCTATCTTTTTGCGTATGGGATTAACTGATATGCTCAAAATGAATCCTTATGCTAAGTACATGAAAGATATTGTTACTAATAAAAGAAAGATACCGGAAGCTGAAATTTCCACCAAGCTTGCTAATTATAATTGTGAAGGTGGAATACCTAAGAAACTAGGAGATCCCGGTGTACCAACTATACCATGCTCCATTAAAAGAAACTATGTTAAAACCGCTTTATGTGATCTTGGAGCCAGTGTTAGTGTTATGCCTCTCTCTTTATATCATAGAATTAATTTGAATAAGTTGACACCTACTGAAATTCTTTGCAAATGGCTGATAAATCAACTGCTATACCTGTCGATATTCGTGAGGATGTTCCTGTTATAGTTGCAAAAGTTACTATTTTAACGGACTTTGTTATTCTTGATATTCCCGAGGACGATAGTATGTCTATTATTCTTGGAAGACCCTTTTTGAACACCGCAGGGGCTGTTATTGATTGCACTAAAGGCAATGTCACTTTTCATGTTAATGGTAATGAGCATACGGTACACTTTCCGAGGAAACAACCTCAAGTCCACAGTATCAATTCTATTAGAAAAATTCCATCGATTATATTTGGAGGTTTTGAATTTCCTCTTCCTACTGTCAAGAAGAAATATGATATTCTTATTATTGGGGATGTGCATATCCCCGTTCAGGTAACATAGTGTTATTCGAAATTTCTCCGGTTCCATGTTATTCGGAATGAGTTCGTTAACAAGACCTGATCAACCTTGTTAGTGGATTCCTTTTGATGAGCATGAGATGGATGAACTATAAGGCACAACCTTCTGTATCCCACTTTTACTTTCTGTTATTTATATTAAATAAAATAAAAATAAGTATTTTCCTGTCTGTTATCTGATTATTCATGCAATATAAAAATACCCCAAAAATAAAAGTTCTCCAAATGCCCTGAAATTTAAATGTGATTTTATCTAGAATATTTGAGAATATTTGGCACTAAGAACACAGCAGGGGGGTCACCCACCTGCCCATGAGGGTGGAGGGCGCGCCCTACCCCCCTAGGCGTGCCCCCTGCCTCGTGGGCCCAGGGTGTCCCTCCTCCACTTATCCTTTCACCCACACACTCCTTATTCCTCCCACAAACACGAACAACCAGCTCAAACCCGAGTCCAAGCTCGTTTTGCTGCCATTTTTGATCTCCTTGCTCAAAGCACCTCTCACAAAACTGCTTGGGGAGATTGTTCCTTGGTATGTGACTCCTCCATTGGTCCAGTTAGTTTTTGTTCTAGTGCTTTATCATTGCCAATTTGTGCTGCCTAGGTGACCATGTTCTTGAGCTTGCATGTTAAATTTATATGGTTCCAAGTAGTTTTGATGCATGATATAGGCCCTAGGCACTTGTAGGAGTAGTTGCTATCAATATTATTGAGTTTGGTTTACTTTTATTTTGAAGTTACTTAAAATTTTCTGAATTTTTCAGAGGAAGAAATATGCTTAGGAAAATGTTCCAGGGTGGTTCTTCAAGAAAGCAAGGACCCAGGCTTGCAATGCGTGATGCTGATGAAGAGCCACCAAGAGACGCTCTAGTGCATCCTTGTGAATGGCCTTATGAGATCATTATGGATCGAGCGGGAATTAAGGAAGAATTTAACGCATATTTGCGTAACGCTGATCTTGTGAGCTTCGAGGAAGAGAAGTGCAGCCAGTATCACAATCTCACTAGTTCCTTTGTGAGGAGGTTTGGATTTTCATCTTCACGTAATTTTCCAACTGTCCTGTTTGATCTTTATGAAAATTCTTACACTATGGACTTAGAGGATTTTACCACTGCTTGCAAACTTCCAGAATGGGGTAGTATCAGGGATCCTCGCAAATCTGAATTTAGAGGTTTTCTTGCTAGTATAACTGTGGGGGAATCTAGAGAAATAACACAAGCTACCATAGGGAGCATTCACTTTCCTGCTATACATTATTTTGCTCTCTTCATAGGTAGATGCATTAATGGTAAAGATGAAGCATGTCATATGTGTGTTCCTGACCTCAGTATTCTTAGGAGTGCTGTGTTAGGAGACAAATCATATATTTGGGAGCCATTGTTGCATGTAGGTTGCATCTTAATAGATTTAATGGAGATTTCTTTGGTGGAATTTATGCAACCCGCATAGCTAATTTTCTTGGTATATCCATACGTGAAGATGATATTGAATGACCTCCTGCTTACCTAGACTTTAATGCTATGGTTCACCACTAGTTTGTCGAGAGGAATGAATCACCTCTCTAGTATCGACTAATCTTTGACAGACGGCGTGCTGTCCGTATTACTCTCACTGCCCCTGCCTTCTTTGATTATCAGGCAAAAGGAAGATATGTTATTTCTAGAGAGGAAGCAGATGAGTACGAGAGGAGAGCGGAGGCCACTCGTCGCCATGCTGCAGCTCAGGAAGCGATAGTCGCTGCATCGCAGTACGACCCCAACTACTATTATGGATATCCGCCAGGCCAGCCGTGGCCATAAACCAACTTAGGCCAAAAGCCTAAGCTTGGGGGAGTACGTATTTCCCATCGACATTACATTTATGTTCACTCACTCATTGCTAGATGTCGGTGCTCATACTTTTTCATTGTATCATCCATGCTAGTTTACTTTCCTTTTTATGCTTTCTTCTTGTGTGTTTAATAAATCTTAAGAAAAACCAAAAAACATAGTTGTAGCTTTTAATTAGTTTACTTTCCATGCTTGTAGTAGTAATTAAAAAGAAAACCCAAAAAGATTTCTTGTTCTTCTTTTGCTTGTTGGGAGCTTTCCCGTGTAAATAGTTTTATTTCTTTTATTTTCTTTGGGGTCGATAGGAGAAGAGCATGATTAAATTGTTGAGGTGGCTCTTATATGCATAATTGTTGATCTGACAAAAGAGCCCATATTGCCTTGTCATCTCCTGTTCATTGAATGCTTGCAGATTCCAGCTTAGTCCAAGGCACGTGCACAATTATTATTGTTCACATCGTTCGGCCGTGCAAGTGAAAGGCAATTATGACGATATATGATGGACTGACTGAGATGAGAAAGGCTGGTATGAACTCAACCTCTTTTTTTTTGTAAATATGATTAGTTCATCGTCCCTGATTCAGCCTATTATGAATAAACATGTTTGCAATGACAACTAGAGATCATAGTTCTTGTGCCATGCTTGATTAGCTATGAGTTATAATGGTTTACCTTGCATGCCAACATTCTATTGAAATGGTTATGATGTGGTATGATAGGGTGGTATCCTCCTCTGAATGATTTAAGTGACTTGACTTGGTGCATGTTCACGCATCTAGTTGAAACAAAATCAACATAGCCTTCACGATATTTATGCTCATGGTGGATTATATCCTACTCATGCTTGCATTCGATGTTGATTAATTTTAATGCATGCTCATGATTGTTGTCGCTCTCTAGCTGGTCGCTTCCCAGTCTTTTGCTAGCCTTCACCTGTGCTAAGCGGGAATACTGCTTGTGCATCCAATTCCTTAAACCCCAAAGTTAATCCATATGAGTCCACCATACCTAACTATATACGGTATCTACCTGCCGTTTCAAGTAAATGTGTATGTGCCAAACTCTAAACCTTTAAATAAATATCTTGTTTTGTATGCTCGAATAGCTCATGTATCAACTAGGGCTGTCCGTATCTACCATGTTAGGCGGGTTATTCTCAAGAGGAGTGGACTCCTCCTCACTCACGAGAAAATGGCTGGTCATCGGGATGCCCAGTCCCATGCTTTATGCAAACTAAATCAAAATAATTGCAAACAAAATTCCCCCTGGGACTCTTGTTAGTTGGAGGCACTCGTTGTTTCGAGCAAGCCATGGATTGATGCTTGTTGGTGGAAGGGGGAGTAGAAACTTTACCATTCTGTTTGGGAACCGCCTATAATGTGTGTAGCATGGAAGATATCGCCATCTCTTGGTTGTTATGTTGACAATGAAAGTATACCGCTCAAAATATTATTCATCTCTATTTCAAAACCGAGCTCTAGCACCTCTACAAATCCCTGCTTCCCTCTGCGAAGGGCCTATCTATTTACTTTTATGCTGAGTCATCAACCTCTTATTAAAAAGCACCAGTTGGAGAGCACTGCTGTCATTTTCATTCATTATTGTTATTTTACATTGGGTATGACTTGACTGGATCTCTTTTACCATGAATTACAATGTCTAATAAGTCCTTGATCTTTAAAGGTGCTCTGCATTTATGTTTTGCGGTCTCAGAAAGGGCTAGAGAGATACCATCTTGTTATATCATATTATGATTGTTTTGAGAAAGTGTTGTCATCCGAGATTTATTATTATTGCTCGCTAGTTGATTATGCCATTGATATGAGTAAACTTGGGACCTAAGTGTTATTGCGAATGTGGTTAGTTATAATCTTTGCTGAAAACTTGAATGCTGGCTTTACATATTTACAACAACAAGAGCAAACAGAGTTTGTAAAAGTTTTTCTTTATCACTTTCAGTTTGTCAACTGAATTGCTTGAGGACAAGCAAAGGTTTAAGCTTGGGGGAGTTGATAAGTCTCCGTCGTATCTACTTTTCCAAACACGTTTGCCCTTGTTTTGGACTCTAACTTGCATGATTTGAATGGAACTAACCCAGACTGACGTTGTTTTCAGTAGAATTACCATGGTGTTATTTATGTGCAGAAACAAAAGTTCTCGGAATGACCTAAAACTTCACGGAGCAAGTTTTTGGAAAATATAAAAAATACCTGCAAAAGATGAAGGCCAGGGGGCCCACCACCTGTTCACGAGGGTGGGGGGCGCGCCCCCTACCTCGTGGGCCCCCTGGAGCTCCTCCGACTCCAACTCCAACTCTATATATCTTGTTTCGGGGAGAAAAAAATCGGAGAGAAGGATTCATCGCGTTTTACAATACGGAGCTGCCGCCAAGCCCTAAAACCTCTCGGGAGGGCTGATCCGGAGTCCGTTCGGGGCACCGGAGAGGGGAATCCGTCGCCATCGTCATCATCAACCATCCTCCATCACCAATTTCATGATGCTCACCGCCGTGCGTGAGTAATTCCATCATAGGCTTGCTGGACGGTGATGGGTTGGATGGGATCTATCATGTAATCATGTTAGTTTTGTTAGGGTTTGATCCCTAGTATCCACTATGTTCTGAGATTGATGTTGCTATGACTTTGCTATGCTTAATGCTTGTCACTAGGGCCCGAGTGCCATGATTTCAGATCTGAACCTATTATGTTTTCATCAATATATGAGAGTTCTAGATCCTATCTTGCAAGTCTATAGTCACCTATTATGTGTTATGATCCGTTAACCCTGAAGTGACAATAATCGGGATACTTACCGGTGATGACCGTAGTTTGAGGAGTTCATGTATTCACTATGTGTTAATGCTTTGTTCCGATACTCTATTAAAAGTGGCCTTAATATCCCATAGTTTCCGTAAGGACCCCGCTACCACGGGAGGGTAGGACAAAAGATATCATGCAAGTTCTTTTCCATAAGCACGTATGACTATATTCGGAATACATGCCTACATTATATCAATGAACTGGAGCTAGTTTTGTGTCACCCTAGGTTATGACTGTTACATGATGAACCGCATCCGGCATAATTCTCCATCACTCATCCATTGCCTACGAGCTTTCCTTATATTGTTCTTCGCTTATTTACTTTTCCGTTGCTATTGCTATCATCACTACAAAATACCAAAAACATTACTTTTGCTATCATTACCTTTTGCTAATGTTATCACTACTATCATATTACTTTGCTACTAAACACTTTGCTGCAGATATTAAGTTTCCAGGTGTGGTTAAATTGACAACTCAACTGCTAATACTTGAGAATATTCTTTGGCTCCCCTTGTGTCGAATCAATAAATTTGGGTTGAATACTCTACCCTTGGAAACTGTTGCGATCCCCTATACTTGTGGGTTATCAGCTGGCCACTTCTTCCAGCAGTTGAAGGTCTTTGGGCTGAGGGGCTGCAAGCGAAGACAACAGGCAAAAGTTTAGAAGCAGAGATACCAGGAAGGCCCGAAGCATGAAGCAAGTTAGTTAGTAGAAAAAAGAGTGGGAGGGAGAAGAATTACCCGAAGGAATCTGCCGGGTGTAGGCCTCCATTTCCCCGACAACATCAGTTGTCGGGCCATGGTTTCGTACCCCTCCCGCAACACCCATGACGTCGTCCTGGGCAATCTCTCCTGTTGAAGTCATCGTCGGGGGCTCCTCGACTCGATCAAAGGGCGGAGTTGCTCCTTCCTAGAGGGGTTCGTCCTGGATCTCCTCCCCTGGCCTTCTAGCCAAGGAGGTTAGGAGCTCTCCTACATCGCTCCCCATAGGAGGGGCCAATCCCGTGCTTCTTTCCTAGGGGCTGAGCTGAGAGCTTGGTGGCGGGTCGTCTATGTTGCTCCCCGTCAGTCCCGTGCCGTCCACAGTCTTCGGAAGCTCCACACACTTGAGCCGCTTGGACCGGTGGATGAGGGTCTCTATCTCCTCCACATCCTCCCTGAACAACGGCAGCAAGCAAAAAAACAATCAACAAGAGTAAGCGGGTGTATTGAAACTACCGCAAGAGAAGGGGATCATTCTCTCTTACTCCTCAATAATGAGCATGGAGTTCATCTCAAACTCAATAGGTGGTGAGGGCGCCCGACCTCTCTTCTGGGGCAGAGGAACGAATCTCCCCACCAGCTTTGGGCTCTGCTGAGGTGCAGGGGACTCTGATGAGGATGAATTCTGCGAGGATCTCGAGCCAGAGTGGGAGCTCGAGCCAACTCCCACGGCCGCAGAATGCTTGGCGGGAGAAGTTTTGGCTTCAACAAGGCGGGAGGACTACCGTCACACCACATCCTGCTTGTTGCTTTTGGTGGCAATCTATTTCACCTTCTTGGCGACAGGCGCAGGATCGGGAACCACTGCTCCCCAGTTGGCAGCCCACCAGCAAGGGCGCTGGTCCAACTCTCGTTCAGGGGCTGGAGGGCCTGTCGCGAGCCAATCCTGCTCAGGCTACTCCACCCCCTCACCCACCTCTTCCTCCTGGGCCTCTACCACCATGGTGTACATAGCTTCATCCCGGAAGGCTTGTCCCCGACAGGCTCGTCCCCAACATGCTCACCCCCGGTAGGATCATCCACGACAGCTTCCTCCATGGCTTGCAGCTCGCTCCTGCCATGGGAGGAACCTTCGTCCACTGCCTCCTCCTTTCCCTTTTTTGCTTTCCTGGCCTTCGCCATCGCGGCATCCCTAAGCGCTGTCTCCTCCTCCAGCCGCTTACTGGTGTACACCTCCTCCACCTTGGAGTTGTGCTTGTACATGTTGGACTCCACCCGGGTCGCCCTTTCCACCAAGACAGAGGACCATGCAAGCTCTTCGTCAAGCGTGGGTAACTTATAGTCGCCCGAAACTCCATAAGCATTGCAATCCGACATCCATTTCAAGATCTGGTCCCTGGCAGAATTGATAAGCAGTGGGATGACATTTGTCGGCAGCTTGAACAACCCGGTGCCGCCAAATAGTTGGTCACACAACCAAGCGTGGCCATAAACTGACAGATTGTTGGCCATACCAAGGAGCAATCTCATCCTATCTGCTGCATTTCCATACTCCCAAGTAAACATGTCCCTCTTTTGTAGGGGTGCAATGCGACGGAGGGGGAAATCGGCTCCCACATGCCTGATAGTTAGCCCGACAGCCTTTAGACATGTAATCATGTTTATTGTCGGGCGAAGCCTATCGCCGGAGAGGAAAAATTCCCTCCAATCGTTGCCGCGCTCGATGCACTCTATCCGAGCTTGGCAGAAATCTGGGGCCTTCCCGTCTTGATTCCAGCACCAATCTGCTCTCCATTCCTCCCATCTTCCCCACTGCTGACCTAGGAGGTAATCCCAGTTTCCCCTCGCCACCTGTAACATCCAACTTATGTTCGTGGAACAATGGGCTTTGTTGACAAAATAGTGCCTGAACAAATCAACATTGGGGGCGACTCCAACAAAGTTCTCGCACAAATGGGCAAAAATTGCCATGCACGTCATTGCATTTGGCGTGAAGTCCAGAAGATGAAATCCATAGATCAACATCATTGCTTCAAAGAAATCAGAGAAGGGAGGGCAGAGGGCGAAGATGAAATACGCGTAGAAGAATCGATATGAATCTGGCGGGTCCTCTTTCCCCTCCGCCAGAACTTTGGGTGCGCCATGCCCTTTCTGGACTTCCCTCCCCCACAGGTATCCATACCTGGCTTCCAGCAGCCCACCGTCCAGATTTGACGGTAAGAAGATGACGTGTCTCCTCCGCCTCTTGTCCAGCTCCGTTGCCCTCTTGCTCCCCTCAGCGACCGCCTCTTTCATGGTGGTCGTCTGCATCCCTTTGGCGGCGGATTTCTTCCCCATATCCTCAGGCTGCGACGGGGATGGGGGAAGGTAGTAGGATGGGAGACCGGCAGTGAGTATGGGCGAGGAGGAATAGCAGTTGTTTTTCTTGCGAAAGAAGATGGTGGAGGAGTGGAGCGGGCAATGAAGGAGTAGTGCCCTTCTGCGTTTTCCTTTCTTAAGGAAAGAATGTGGGGGAGGGCGCGACTCTTCAAAAAGTTACCATTGCACATTAACTGTTGTAGTCCCACTACCCCGCAACCTACGATAAATACGCGAAGTGGACATTGGATTGACTGATTATCATGACAAATCACTTCACGCGCAACGTTTTCTCGCCACGTGTCTATGCATTGTTTGGGGCCTAACCCAATGTGCCTAGCAACAAGTATGGCTCAAGCCCGGGGGCTTCTGTCAGGGTACACAAATAGGGGCGTATGTTTCCCCCTGACTTGTGCACGGACAGCAAGTGACCAACTTGGCAAGCCTACAACATTCAAGACTAGACCAAGCACAAGAGATCAGCTCTTCGAAGAATCAAAGTGTTGATCAAGAAGACCAAGTTAAGCCAAAGGAGGAAGACGGGAAAACCTTCCTTGGTGGGCAGGCGAGCCTGGCAAGGTCAAGGTTATCCTGGGAGCAAGCCTCAAGACCACCCCGGCAGGCCTTCCGGGCCCTACAAAGGCAAAACACCCCGCCTAGACTCCACACTTCACCACCTCACAGACAGGCAAGTTATCGAACGGTGCAATGTCAAGCCCCAAAGTGACTAACTGGCTTTTTTCTTCCACATGGTAGCCAGTTCCTACGGAAATCACATCCAAGTGACACCCGTCCAGAGACATGTCATGCAGATAGGAGAGAAGGTGGCCAAAAAGCCTGACGAGGCTTGCCGGGGAGGCCATTATATGACACTAAGTGATGCATTTAATACGCTTTGCCCCGTCTACAGAGTTAGGTATGATAGCACTGTTTGCTATCTAATCAGTACACAATGAATGATTTGCCACTATGGTGACACCTTTATCTATAAAAGAAGGCCCATGTCAACCATAGAAATGATTGAGATACTTGTACACTCATACGCGCGTAGCTTCTCTCACCC
The DNA here is from genome assembly GCF_002162155.2 of Triticum dicoccoides. Taxonomy (NCBI): domain Eukaryota; kingdom Viridiplantae; phylum Streptophyta; class Magnoliopsida; order Poales; family Poaceae; genus Triticum; species Triticum dicoccoides. The sequence continues at coordinate 382,726,633 of NC_041392.1, read as the reverse complement.
CCAGGCAACCCTGCCAGGCTAGAGCGCTGCGCTTCCACCACAATCCACCATCAATCCACCAAAGCAGGAGTAGGGTTTTACGCCTCGCAGTGGCCCGAACCTATGTAAAATTGCCCATGTGATCTCTGTCGCGTTGCACGACGTTCTCCGCTCTTTGCGCAACGTGCCCATCCCCCTGCCGAACCACAAGGGGCTTATGGCCCCATAGGTGGCCGTGGTTTCCCATGACAGATTGCTTAAGAAACCTTGATCGAGTTTTCCAGAGATGTGAACAAACTAATCTTGTCTTGAATTGGGAGAAGTGCCACTTTACTATGAATTTAGGTATTGTCTTGGGGCATAATATTTGTGAGCGTGGCATTGAAGTGGATAAAGCTAAAGTTGATGCGATTGAGAAAATGCCATGTCCTGAAGACATTAAAGGTATATGAAGTTTCCTTGGTCATGCTGGTTTCTATAGGAGGTTTATTAAGGACCTCTCTAAAATTTCTAGGCCTCTTACTAATCTCTTGCAAAAAGATGTTCCATTTGTTTTTGACGACGATTATGTAGAAGGCTTTAAAACACTTAAGAAAGCCTTAACTTCTGCACCTATTGTTCAACCACCTGAATGGAACTTTCCTTTTGAAATTATGTGTGATGCTAGTGACTATGTTGTTGGTGTTGTTCTAGGACAAAGAGTTGATAAGAAATTAAATGTTATACACCATGCTAGCAAAACTATAAACAATGCCCAAAGAAATTATGCTACTACTGAAAAAGAATTTCTAGTAGTTGTGTTTGCTTGTGATAAATTCAGATCTACATTGTTGCACTACAAAAAAAAGACACATACGTGATATTTTGGGCCGAACGAATTTTTTTCTATCATGCTTATGACACTTCTATGATGATAATTGTGACAAAACCCGGTATCATTATAGATGTGGTGGGCTCCTACTTCTATGACAAAAAATCATGACAAAAAATGGGCTTTTCATCCTAGGAGGGATGGAGACGCATCAGCATGACATTCGTTGGGCCGTCCATGACAAAAAAAACCATGGTAGAAGCAAGGGCAAGGAAAATATCGGGGAGTTCCCGGTTACGGTGGGTGGTCGGGGGCCGAGCGATGCGCATTTCTCTCGTACACATACGCGTGTGGGTGCAAGGCGTTGGGCTCTAACTGAACCCGAGCGAGGCGTTCGCCTACTGAACCCAAGCGATTGCATAGCAGGCTACACGTTACTGAACCCGAGCGTTCGATCGATTTGGCTGTTAACTAAACCCGATCGAGCGATTTCTTCGCTACTGCTGCTAACTGAAGCTGATCGAACCTGCTGCCTCTTGATGAACAGTGATTGTTGTTGGGGCGTTGGATGAACAGTTCCCAGTGGGGGGTTCGGTGAACAGGACCCCGTGGTAGTATAGGCCGTTGCCGCTGGATGAACAGGACCCCGATCAATCGAGCCGGTTGGGGGTGGATGAACAGGACCCCGTGGAGGGCTGGATGAATTGGACCCCGTGGAGGGCTGGTTGAACGGTAGCCGGTGGAGGGCTGGATGAACAGTAGCCCGTGGAGGGGTGGTTGAACAGGACCCCGTGGAGATGGCTGGTTGAACAGTAGCCGATGGAGGAGCGTTGGAGGCTGGATGAACAGGAGCCCGTAGATGAACAGTGGCTGGTGGAGGCAGGAGGGGAGACGATGTGGATGAACAGTCGCAGGTGGATGCTAGAGGAGGTCGACGATGGATGAACAGTAGCCCGTGGAGTCCAGTTTTGTGGTACGCCACACCCCTCCCGATGAACAGGACCCCCGTTTCGACCGTAGCGCTCCAACACAAGTCAGTTTCCTCCACTTTGCGGTACGCCACACCCCTCCCGATCAACAGGACCCCGTTTCGACCGTAGGCACTCGAACACAAGTATGTTTCCTCCGTTTTGCGGTACACCAGACCCCTCCCGATGAACAGGATCCCGTTCCGACCATGGCCAGTCGAACAGAAGGCCGTTTCCTCCGTTCTGCAGTACGCCAGGCCTTGTTTTGATTGGCTATTCCGTCCAAGCCGGTTGGCTCCCGATGAACATGACATAGTTTCTACGTTCCCACCCAGCCGGTTGGCTGCCAATGAACAGGACACCGTCACTGCCACTCCATGTACACGAGCCCTGGCCGTATGTATGCGCGAGTAGGCATTTGAGACCCCGCCTGTATGTACGTACATGGCCGTATTTTTTGGCGTGTGGCTGTATGTGTCGGCGTCCTGGGACCGGGGGTGCCCAGACTTTCCTACCTACGGCCAATGACATGGCTCCATCGATGGCCTAGTATGGCCCAACTTCAGGATCAACAACCCAAGACCCTTGGGAGGGGCCAAGCCACGCAAGGCGGACGACACCAAGACCTCCTCGGGGGGAGGCCTCCCCAGGTTGGCTCCTAAGAAGCGGAGATATCTATGCAACATGAACCTCGCGAGCTTCAGATGACATGAGCCATGACGTCCAAGGTCAGGCGGGCACAACCGAGCGCAGTGTACCAGTTTCCTCTTTGGTGCTAAGGAGGCAAGTGCACGCGCGGAGTCCCGAGGAATCAAGAAAAGGTTTCCATTTTGGTGCAACAAGACCAAGACCACTAGGATAGCAGAGCGGAGGTCATTGTCGAGCCCACCACGGCATCATGACCAGGAGCTTTTGGTAGGCGAAGACTACTTTTTTTAGGATAGCATGTACTAGTGGTCTCCCTTCAAATTTGGCCCTTGTGGGATCCCTTCCCGCCTTACATTTGGGAAGAGGACCAAGGCCACTATAAATAGGACTTAGCCACCACCATAGAGGGGATCATTTAGATCATCCTCTCACCCACCAGCTCATTGAGCACAAGAACACATCTCCTCCTAAGGCTGTTCTCCATTGTACTAGTTCATCATCAGCCCTCCGAGGCCAATCCACCACATAGTAGGAGTAGGGTTTTACACTGCAAGGTGGCCCGAACCTGGGTAAACTGCTGTGTCTTTTTTCATCCAGTTCGTCAAGATAGGCCATGGGATTAGTGAGCAGGTAGACTAGGGAGGACGAGTTCTTCGCACGCACCCCATAGTTCGAACCTCTCAAGGGTCCACAAAACCCCGAATCCGACATTTGGCGCGCCAGGTAGGGGTGCGTCGAAGCTTTTCCTCTCCGCCTGCTCTGCCTCTCCATCCGCTTCGTCCCTCTATTCGGCTCCCATGGCAGGCGCCACCGCTCCAGCTGGATCGACGGGCATGCACGGCGGCGCCGTGGGCCTCCGGGACTTCACCCCCGCCTTACAACAAGTGCAGTGGTCGCCCAAGTTCAGGCCAGAGATGCCGCCCCGCTATGACGGTGCGGCGGACCTGGCAGCCTTTCTTCAGGCGAACGAGGAGGTCGTTGGCCAACTGGTCTCCCTTGGCCCTCGCTGGCATGCCGCGCGCCTGGCTGTTCAGCCTATCGGGATCTTCTGTGGCCTCCTAGGAGGAGCTGTGTGGCCTCTTCATCGCGCGCTTCGCGGCACCAGCGCCCCATGCCGTCACAGCCCTCCTCGGCGGCTCGCAGGCACCGCCCCCGGACCGCCACGTCAAGCAGTTCTTCCGGCAAATGGGCGCCACCCGCGTGCAGTAGGGAGCCCCTCCGGGGTGGGCGGCGCCAAAGGCCAACCTCACCTTCGACTCAAGGAACCGCCCAACGACCACTGTGGGCGCAGGAGCGCTCCAGATGCTCTGCACGCCCACCATCTGCAACGTGGCGGACACCAAGACCCTCATCGATGGTGGAACCGGCCTTAATGTACTCTCCATGGAGTCTTTCGGCCTAGTTCATGTACCGCTGGCCAGCTCCGCCCCACCAAGCCGTTCTCCGGGGTTGTTGATGGCTCCACTAGCCCACTGGGGCAGATCTGCCTCCCCGTCACCTTCGGCGCCCGCGACAACTACCGCACCGAGCTCATCGACTTCGACATCGCCCGCATCAGCCTCCTGTATAATGGCCATCCTTGGGTACATGACGCGGAGCATCCCAAGGTCATCCCCATGGACCTATCATCGTCTCACCAAGTGCCTAGAATACCCATGACACGAGCACATGCAAGAGCTCTTGAAACCGAGGTGACATCTCTCCTCTCACAATTCCATTTCGATGCACATCAGACATGGCTACTACCTCAAATGGACACATTATGCATACTCAGGTACCAAGGAGTTAGCCATGGAGGAACTAAGGAGCAAGAACGATCGAAAGTGGGAGACATGTGTGAAGATGGAGAAGTAATAAGCCAAGTTCCAGGCTGGCCGGATGATCCGGACGAGGTCCCGGACTATCTGGACACAACCTGGACGATTCGGACCCCATCCCAGACGATCCAGATAAGTGGAGACCCGAGAGCACCCGAAGTTGCATCCCGATGTCGGATCATTCGGAGGAGCCCCGGATCATCCAGACCCTAGCCGTACGCCCGAAGCCCCCTCCGGACATCCTGGTCGCCGATGACGCCGCCCGCCTACTCACCTCGTCCGGACCCCCTCCCGGATCATCCGGGTCCCTGAAGCCCGGATCATCCGGACCACCACCTGCGTGTGCATGTTGGGCCGAAGCCCATGTACCCCTTCGCCCCTTTGCCTATATAAACGACTCCTCCACCACTTTTCTAGGGTTAGCAAAGGATTAGCTCATATTTGTGTGAGAGCTTTGCTCATCCACTTGGTTACCTTCTCCTCGAAGATCGTTCCTCGTTGGGGAAGATCCCCCAAGCGGATTCAAGACCCCATCACGGGAAGAACCTCAAGACCTCCTCACAGAGAATATCGTGCTACTTGTATCGTCCTTAGTTGACTGTGGATCATGTATCTCTTATGTGTTTGAGGATCTAACATATGTGTGATCGTTCTTGTTGGTTGGAATGTTTCTATCATGTTTCCCCTCGTGTTCTTCTTGTTCATCACAGGATCCGCTCATTTCATGAAAGATCGGCCACCTAGGGTTCTACCCTACATCATCTTGGTATCAGAGCCATGTTGATAATGATTTCGGAGCCTCCCCGTTGTGTTTTCTAGCTTGATTTTATTGTTTTTCGTCCTAATTCGAAAAACCCCACAAAAATAGCCTCAACTTTTTGTGATTTGTGACTTTTGACGAAGTTTTGATGGTTTTGATCCGTGAATTTGTTGTGTTGCAAGTGGATCTTAGCTTTCCCCACCATCTCCACCTCGAAATCCATCCAAAATCCACGAAATCCTCAAATTTGTCCCCATTTTCGAGTTCATCCCGAGCCATCCCCGAGCGTAGTTGACCCGCTCGGATCATCCGGCCCTTGTCCCAGATCATCCTAATCCGCCTGGATCATCCGACTATCTCTATCAAAACTGCATTTTCTGCAGTTTTTTACCACCACCACCTACGCCTCCGCATAGATGCTTACACCTCCACCACCTACCTTCTGCAAAACCATATTATACACCAAACCCTACCACCACTTGACCGCTACAAACCCCGACAAATTTTGACGCATTTGGTTTTGAGAATTTGAGTTGTCGTTCATCGTTTCCTAGGGTGTTTAGGCTAACTAGGAACGGTTCGACATTGACATCACCGCCGCTCATCTTCGCCACGGAGTCGTCATCAACAATGACCTTCTCGGTAACCTCATCTTGGTTGCATGACACCCTCAACCGTAAGCAAAGACAGTAACTTCAACAACATCTTTGTCCACTCCTTCCCATTACATTGATAACCACCATAGCCTTACTTTTTTGTGTCACTTACCCATCGAGACTAGCCTTTGAGTATTGCCAGTAACATGACTTGTGCACATTAGTGATTATACTTCCCATAGCATACATACGTATCAGTGGTGCATATCTTGGTATCATCTCTTGTGTCACAAAGTTTTGATCGCATACACAATTGCTATCTTGGTTCGTGAAGCATTGCATGAGAAAAGAGCTCAAACACAAAGAGCCAACCAATCTTTTAAGCAAAAAAGGAAAGATAAGCAAAGAGCTTATAAGCAAGAACCATAGCATCATACAACATTAAGATTGTCATATCCGATCATCTTGGATCATACCACCAGAAACTACACATATAGCATACTTGGGATAGAAGAAGTTGCATTTTTGTTTAGTAGGTTGTGCATAAGTCTTGTATCCGCCTATTGTGCAATCCTGCTAGTGTCTCTTTAGTGTTGTGCAACAAGAGAATTTTCATGGATTCCACATTTTGGCTCATTCCTTGGTTGCACGACCCCATTTATCTTTCCGTGTGTTGTGTTTCCCTGTGCCGCATATTGCTATTGGTCTACTTCTTGCATTTGCGAATTTGTGAATCTTTTCCAACATTATTAAGACTTGCTTACTTTCACATCAAATTTTGTGCCACCATCCTAACCAAGCTCCACCGTAAGCTCTTATTTGTGTAGGTGTGAGAACCGACAAGAATTGGTACCAATTGTGCTATTTCCTTGTTCCACATTGGAGTGATCATTGATCCACCTTCAACTTCGATCAAGGTACATTTGATATACGTTCTTCTCTTTCTCCCACTCACATATTTTCCTTGGGATGATGGATAGGCCAAGTACTTCTACCAACCCACTCTTCCTCGAGCAAGATGACTACATGACTTCCTTCGTCACAAAGAGCCACCTCTTTCGTGCACAACGTGCTTTGCATCAAGGGCAACAAGCAATGAGCGACCGCATCGACCATCTCGCCACCGACTTGCGACTATCCGAGCAACGTACAAGAGGATACTTCGACCACAAGCTCGACGACCACAAGCAAGAGAATGACGCAAGAATGGATGAGATTCGTGCTTTGTTGCTCAACCGCTCTTCTTCCACTTCGTCCTCATTAAGACGGAGCCGCTCAAGTCGACACTCCGACTACACCATCTTCGGCTCAACTACACCGACTTCGAACACTCTTTGCCGTGCCACGCGTCAAGATCATCAAGCAAACCGCAACCCCCTACACGACATCGACTCTCAAGAGAAAGCTCGTGTGCAAGAACATCGACATCATCAAAACCAAGCTACTCTCGAGCAAGCACAAGAACGGCAATGACAATGCCAACACGAAGAGGAAGAGCGAGCACGCCTACACTAAGATGCACAAGATGTCGAGGCACAACGCCAAGAACAACAACTACATGAAGCTCAAGCAATTGAGGCGCAATGTGACCTTCGAGATTCAAGTAACATCGTCACCACACGCAACCGCCACCGGCGTGAACAAGAAGAAGCGCTTCACAAAGAATTTCAAGGGAGGGTTTACCAATCATGTGCGCATCATCAAGTTCCTCAAGTTCGCCCTCGAGCTCGACAAGCCCCTCCATAAGCTCCACAACAACCCCAAGTTCACCAAGAGCATGAAGACAATTGAAATCATCAAAGACAAGAGCAACATGAGCTCAACAACCCTACTCGTCAAGAGCAACACGAGTTTGCCAATCCTCAACAACATGAGCGTCATCATCCCTGACCCCAACACAATGAAGAGAAATGCTAAGGCAAGCTAAAGTTCACCATGCCCAAGTTTTCTGGAAGCAATGATCCCGAAGAGTACCTATCATGGGCATTGAAAGTTGACAAAATCTTCCGTTTGCACAACTATGAAGAAGAGAAGAAGATCGCGATGGCATCCCTTGAGTTCCAAGACTATGTCCTCATTTGGTGGGAACAAGTCATTGAGTGCCGTGAGGCAAGAGGTGAACCATCCATCACTACTTGGGCGCAAATGTAGGATGTCATGAGAGCACGCTTCGTGCCAACCTACTACAACCGTGACCTCTTCAAGAAACTCCAACTACTCAAGCAAGGAACCTAGAGCGTTGAAGAGTACTACAAGGAAATGGAGATTGCCATGATTCAAGCCAATGTCACGGAAGATGATGAGCAAACTATGGCACGTTTCTTTAATGGACTCAATCACCCTATCAAGAAGATCGCTGACTTCCAAACATACTCGAACCTCATCGAGCTAGTGCATCAAGCTACCAAAGAGAAACGTCAAGTGCAAGATGACTACAAGTATGCCAAGTTCTCATCCAAGTCCTATGGCTTCTCCAACACCCAAGCTTCAACGACTACAAACCTTCTACATCCACCAAGCCTTCTACAAGAAACGCTGACAAGTCGAGTTACAAGAAAGCTTCGACAACCTCAGGTCATCCTCCTACTACAATGAACTTCAAGCCAAGAGCTTCATCATCCTCTACCCCAACCGTTGAGACCGTCAAGACAAGTTCCTTCAAATGCTTCACATGCGGTGGATGAGGCCACAAGTCCTTTGAGTGTACCAACAAGCGCACCATGATCCTCAACGATGATGGTACGTACGACTCCATGAGTGAAGGTGAAATGGAAGATCTTGAGTAGGTGGCCATGCACTGGCAAGTGCACGAAGATCAAGAGGATCAAGTCTTTTGTGATGAAGATTCAAGTCCCGCTCTTGTTGTCGCCAAGGTCTTGACTCCTCAACATCAACAAGATGAGGACCAACGATACCATATCTTCCACACCAAGGCCGGCATCAATGGAAGGTCCGTCAAGGTTATCATCGATGGAGGGAATTGCCATAACTTAGCAAGTGAAGAACTTTGCTCCAAGCTCCAATTGCCCAAGACGAAGCACCCACACCCCTATAAGGTTCAATGGCTAAGCCACTCCGGCACTATCCAAGTTGAACATAGAGTGCAAGTCTCCTTCAAAATTGGAGCTTATGAAGACACTTTGGAGTGTGATGTCCTTCCCATGACCGTTTGCCACCTCCTTCTTGGACGGCCATGGCGATATGACCGAGGCGTCATCCACAACGGGCATAAAAACCACTATAGCTTCAAAATTAAAGGGAAGGATTATGTGCTATGTCCTATGTCTCCAAGCCAAGTGATCGCTGACAAGCAAGCCACCCATCGTGGAGAGAATAGTGAGAGAGCGAACCACCAAAAAGCGAGTGAGCGCCACAAGCCCAAATTGAGTGTCTCCATGATGAATGACAAGAACCTAGTCCTCTTTGCCACCAAACGTGAGATAAGAGAAGTGTGTGAGAACCCATCTAGTGTCATGCACTATGTCCTTTTGTGCAAGGATGAGGCACCAAAAGCTAACACCTCTCACGATCTACCTCTAGTGTGGTCTTCTCTTTCGCAGGAATTCCAAGATGTTTTCCCCGACGAGCTACCTCCAGGTCTACCTCCACTACGAGGCATTGAGCACCAAATCGACCTCATCCCCGGAGCTCCACTTCCTAACAAAGCTCCCTACTACGTCAACCCAGACGAAACCAAAAAAATACAAAGGCAAGTAAAACATCTCATAGACCATGGACATGTGCGTGAAAGTTTGAGTCCTTGTGCTGTTCCCGTCATTCTTGTGCCAAAAAGAGACGGTAGCTTTCGCATGTGTTCCGATTGTAGACCTATCAATGCTATCACTGTTCGCTATAGGTATCCCATTCCATGCCTTGATGATATGCTAGATGAACTTAGCGGTGCCACTATTTTCTCAAAAATCGATCTCAAAAGTGGTTACTATCAAATCCGCATACAAAAAGGTGATGAATGGAAAACCGCTTTCAAAACAAAGTTTGGTTTGTATGAGTGGTTAGTCATGCCTATGGGTTCATCGGAAGCACCAGGTACTTTCATGCGTCTTATGAATTATCTGTTTCGCCCTTACATTGCTGAGTTTGTTGTGGTCTACTTCGACGATATCCTTGTTTATAGCAAATCTCTCAAAGATCATGTCACCCATGTTCGAACCATTTCGCAAACTCTTCAGAAAGGGCATCTCTATGCTAACTTGGAAAAATGCCTTTTTGGCACTGATAAGGTCGTTTTCTTTGGTTTATTATGTCCTCTAAGGGTGTTCATGTTGATGACTCTAAGATCAATGCTATTAAAACTTGGCCACAACCAACCAACTTGCAACATGTGCGCAGCTTCCTTGGCTTAGCCGGTTTCTACCGTAGATTTGTAATGGACTTTATCACCATTGCTTCACCTTTGCATGCTTTGAGTAAGAAGAATGCACCCTTTGTTTGGGGACCATCCCAAGATAATGCTTTCAACGAGCTTAAGAATTTGCTTACTCATGCTCCCGTGCTTGCTTTACCAAACTTTGACAAACCTTTTGAAGTTCATGGCAATGCTAGTGGTAATGGCATAGGAGGTGTGTTAACGCAAGAGAAGCGCCCCATAGCTTACTTTTGTGAGAAACTCTCCGGAGCGCAACTCAATTACCCCATCTATGAAAAAGAGCTATATGCTTTAGCCCGCGTTTTGCATGAATGGGAACATTGAAAACTTAATATCTACAACAAGGTATTTAGTAGTAAAGTAATATGATAGTAATGGTAACGGTAGCAAAAGTAATATTTTTGGTTTTATAGTGATTGTAATAGTAGCAACGGAAAAGTAAATAAGCGAAGAACAATATATGAAAAGCTCGTAGGAAATGGATCGGTGATGGAAAATTATGTCAGATGTGATTCCTCATGCAATAGTTATAACATAGGTTGACTCAGAACTAGCTCCAGTTCATCAATGTAATGTAGGCATGTATTCCGAATATAGTCATACGTGCTTATGGAAAAGAACTTGCATGACATATTTTGTCCTACCCTCCCGTGGCAGTGGGGTCCTATCGGAAACTAAGGGATATTAAGGCCTCCTTTTAATAGAGTACCGGACCAAAGTGTTAACACATAGTGAATACATTAACTCCTCAAACTACGGTCATCACCGGTAAGTATCCCGATTATTGTCACTTCGGGGTTAACGGATCATAACACATAATAGGTGACTATAAACTTGCAAGATAGGATCAAGAACTCACATATATTCATGATAACATAATAGGTTCAGATGTGAAATCATGGCACTCGGGCCCTAGTGACAGGCATTAAGCATAGCAAAGTCATAGCAACATCAATCTCAGAACATAGTGGATACTAGGGATCAAACCCTACCAAAACTAACTCGATTACATGATAAATCTCATCCAACCCATCACCGTCCAATAAGCCTATGATGGAATTACTGACGAATGGCGGTGAGCATCATGAAATTGGTGATGGAGGAAGGTTGATGATGACGATGGCGACAGATTCCCCTCTCTGGAGCCCCGAACGGACACCAAATCAGCCCTCCCGAGAGAGTTTAGGGCTTGGCAGCGGCTCCGTATCATAAAACGCGATGGATCCTTCTCTCTGATTTTTTTTCTCCCCGAACACAAATATATAAAGTTGGAGTTGAGGTCGGAGGAGCACCAGGGCGCCCGTGAGGCAGGGGGTGTGCCCAGTGGGGTAGGCGCGCCCCCACCCTCATGGACTGGGTGTGGGCTCCCTGGCCTTGATTCTTTCACCAATATTTTTTATATATTCCAAAAATAATCTCCGTTGATTTTCAGGTCATTCCAAGAACTTTTATTTCTGCACAAAAATAACACCATGACAATTCTGCTGAAAACAACGTCAGTCCGAGTTAGTTCCATTCAAATCATGCAAGTTAGAGTCCAAAACAAGGGCAAAAGTGTTTGGAAAAGTAGAGACGTTGGAGACGTATCAAAAATTACCTTCGACCCCATGAATTTTTCATCCATACCGACCATGAAACGCTCAAGTACCTTAAGGGTCAAACCAAGTTGAACAAGCATCATGCTAAGTGGAGCGAGTTTATTGAGTCTTTTCCTTATATCATCAAGTATATCAAAGGCAAAGACAATGTTGTGGCGGATGCACTTTCCCGTATATGCATGCTTGTTACTCAACTTGAATTGAATGTCATTGGCTTTGAGCACATAAAAGAGTTGTATGCACATGATCCTACTTTTGCAATTCCTTATGCCAAATGTTTGACGCATACATCCGGGGAACAAACTATGCATCCCCGAGTCTTGTCTTCGTTTGTTGCTTTTGCAAGAATCTCATGGAGGAGGACTAATGGGACATTTTGGACGCGACAAGACTTTTTCTACGCTCTGCAGGAACTATTTTTGGCCCAAGATGTTCCGCGACGTCAACCGCTTCACAATCCGATGCTCAACATGTCACAAAGCTAAGTCTAAAGCTCAATCTCATGGCCTTTACATGCCTCTCCCAATTCCATATCAACCATGGGAAGATATTAGCATGGATTTTGTGCTTGGTTTGCCTAGAACTAGAAATGGAAAGGATTCCGTGTTTGTTGTTGTGGACCGATTCTCCAAAATGGCTCATTTTATTCCTTGCAACAAGATAGACGATGCTTCACATGTTGCCAATATCTTTTGTAGGGAAATACTATGCCTACATGAGGTTCCAAAGACGATTGTCTCGTACTGCGACGATAAGTTCTTCAGTTACTTTTGGAAGACCCTATGCGCCAAGCTCGGAATCAAGCTACTCTTCTCCACGGCTTACCATCCACAAACCGATGGCCAAACGGAGGTCACCAACCGCACACTCTCCGCTCTACTTCGCGAGATCATCAAGAAGAATATCAAGGAGTGGGAGGAGTGTCTACCTATTGCCGAGTATGCCTACAACCGAGCAAGACACTCGACTATCGGCAAGTCCCCTTCGAGGTCGTCTACGGATTCAACCTGTTGTCCCCATTGGACATTCTTCCGCTACCACTACAAGAGCGCATCAATATGGACGCGAGTGAACGGGTGAACCATCTCAAGAAGATGCATGAAGATACACGGAACACCATCGAGCGCCATGTACAACGCCTCGCGACCAAGCTCAATGTCAATAAGCAACCCATGATATTCAACATTGGAGATCTTATGTAGACACACCTTCACAAGGACCACTTCCCCAACGAGCGCAAGTCCAGGCTTCTACCACGAGCCGATGGACCATTCAAGGTGCTTGCATGCTACAACAACAACGCCTACAAGATCGACATCCCATTCAACAAGTACTCCGTGAGAGACATCTTCAACGTCATAGATCTATCTCCCTACCATGGTGATGAAGAATTTGATCCGAGGTCGGATCTTTCCCAACGGAGGGGAGATGATGTGGAGCATCGCAAGGTCATCCCCATGAACCTATCATCGTCTCACCAAGTGTCTAGATGACCCATGACACAAGCACGTGCAAGAGCTCTCGAAACCGAGGTGACATCTCTCCTCTCACAATTCCACTTCGATGCACATGAGACATGTCTACTACCTCAAACGGACACATTATGCATACTCAGGTACCAAGGAGTTAGCCATGGAGGAGCTAAGGAGCAAGAAGGATCGGAAGCGGAAGACATGTGTGAAGACGGAGAAGAAATCATCCAAGTTCCAGGCTGGTCAGACGATCTGGATGAGGTCCTGGACGATCCGGACATAACCCGGACGATCGGGACCCCAACCCGGATGATCCGGATAAGTGGAGACCCGAGAGCACCCGAAGCTGCATCCCGAGGCTGGACGATTCAGACGAGCCCCGGATCATCCGGACCCCAGCTAGACGTCTGGACCCCCCTCCAGACATCTGGGTCGCCGACGCCGCCGCCCGCCTACTCGCCTCATCCGGACCCCCTTCCGGATCATCCGGCTGCCCATTCGGATCATCCTGACCACCACCTGCGTGTGCGTGTTGGGCCGAAGCCCATGTACCCCTTCGCTCCCTTTGCCTATATAAATGACTCCTCCACCACTTTTCTAGGGTTAGCAAAGGATTAGCTTAGATTTGTGTGAGAGCTTTGCTCATCCACTTGGTTACCTTCTCCTCGAAGATCATGCCTCCTCGGAGAAGATCCCCCAAGCGGATTCAAGACCCCATCACGGGAAGAGCCTCAAGACCTCCTCATGGAGAAGATCGTACTACTTGTATCGTCCTTAGTTGACCGTGGATCATGTATCTCTTATGTGTTTGAGGATCTAGCATATCTGTGATCGTTCTTATTGGTTGGAGTATTTCTCTCGTGTTTTCCCCTCGTGTTTCCCCTCGTGTTCTTCGTGTTGATTGCGGGATCCGCTCCTTTTGTGAAAGATCGGCCACCTAGGGTTCTACCCTACATCAGTACCCAGCCCTGGCCAAGTTCATGGTGCCAAGTCACCCTGCCTACAACCTCATGAAGATGTCGGGGAGCAGCAGCGTCCTCACTGTGGCCGAAGACCCAAAGGAAGCCCTGACGGACCTCAAGCTTGCCTTCAGGGCCGCAGCAGCGGTGCGCCCGACCGAAGGAGGGCCCCCAGAGGTCCCAGTGGCTGCGCCAGCAAAGAAGAAGTAGTTGTTCTCTCAAGATCAGGCCGAAACGAAGCAGGTGACGGTCGATGAAGATGGAGCATCGGGTGCCACCTTCACCATAGGCGGGAACCTTCCTCCAGATCAGGAAAATGCATTGGTCGACTTCCTACGCGCGAACAAGTGGGTGTTCAAGTGGGAGCCCGAGGGAAATAATCGAGCATTACTTGAGGGTGTGCCCTAACGCACAGACAGTAAAGCAGAAGGCGCAGTGGCAATCCACAGAGAAGCAGTTGTTCATTGTCCAAGAAGCACGCAAGCTGCATGATGCTGGTGTCATTGGGGAGATGCGGTACCGGGAATGGTTGGCGAACCCGGTCTTCCTCCCCAAGAAAGGTAGGAAGGAGCGCATGTGCGTTGACTTGACAAACCTCAATAAGGCCTTCCCTCAAGACCCCTTTCCACTTCCACGCATCGATCGGATCATTGACTCCATAGCCGAGTGTGACCTGCTGTGCTTCCTGGACGCCTTCTCGGGTTATCATCAAATCAAGATGGCGGTACAAGATGTTGAGACGACGGCCTTCCTGACCCCCTGCGGCGTGTACTGCTACACCTGCATGTCGTTCGTCCTGTGCAACATCGCGGCAACCTTCTAGCAACTGATGCACATCACCCTAGGCTAGCATCTTAGGAGGAATGCTGAGGCATATGTCGATGACATAGTAGTGAAGTATCGGGAGGCGAGGACCCTTATCAAGGACCTAGAGGAAACATTTGCCAGTCTGTGCACGGTGGATCTGCGGCTCAACCCAGAGAAATGCGTGTTTGGCATTCCCTACAGCAAGCTGGTAGGTTTTCTTGTGTCACACAAGGGAATCAAGGCGAATCCAGAGAAGGTCAAGGCCATAGAAAGGATGCGCCCGCCGTAGACTCTCAAGGAGATGCAGAAGCTGGCAGGTTGCATGAGCTCATTGGGGCGCTTCATCTCCAAGTTTGGAGAACGCGCCCTCCCGTTCTTCAAGCTAATGAAAAAGAAGGGGCAATTCGAGTGGACTGCGGAGGCTGACGCAGCATTTCAAGACCTCAAGAGGTACCTCACCAGCCCACCAGTGATGGTGTCACCGCGCCCTCTTGAGCCCCTAGTGGATTACCTGGCTGCCACGACACACTCCGCCAGCGCAGCACTGGTGGCGGTCCGGGTGGAGCACCATGCCAAGGGCCCACCGGGCAATGCCCCATGACAGGCCAAGACAACGCAGCTTCAGGACGGTGCTCCCTAAGGCCTCGACGGCACCAACAAATGACCAGGCCCCATGGGATGGTCCTCCTGAGGCCCAAGCGACCAAGCTCTTGAAGTCCCCCAACCTTAGGAGGTATGAGCCCATAAACGCTCCTGCCCTCGTCGAGCACCCAATGTACTTCGTTAGCATGGTATTGCGTGACGCACGAACACGCTATCCCATGTGACCAAAGCTCCTACTAGCACTCCTTGTCGCCTCCCGCAAGCTGCGCCACTACTTCCACGGCCACCCCATCAAAGTCGTGTTGGCTTACCCACTCGAGAGAGTGCTTCGGAGCCCCAATGCCGCGGGGAGAGTCGCCGAGTGGAACATCAAGCTGCAAGTGTTTCAGTTGGAGTTCAGCACCACTAGAGTCATCAAGGGAGCCGCGCTCGCCGACTTCGCAGCGGAATGACCGAGGTTCCCAGCCTCAAAGCAGGCGAGGACCACCCACTCTCACTAGGAAGTGAGGTGCCAGACGGCTAGGTCATGTACTTTGACGGTGCCTTCGCGCGTCAGGGTGCGGGGGCTGGAGCCGTGCTCAGCTCGCTCACCTAGGACAAGCTCTACTACGTCGTGCAGCTCTGCTTCCAGCAGGCGAGAAGGTCTCCAACAAGATCATAGAGTATGAAGGCTTGATCGCCGGTCTCAAGGTTGCGACAGCCTTGGGAGTGAAGCGCCTCACAATCAAGGGCGACTCTCAGCTCCTCGTCAACTTCTCCATCAAAGTATACGAGCCGAAAGACGAGCACATGGATGCATACATTGTGGAGGTACGCAAAATTGAAAACCAATTCTTGGGTTTGGAACTACAGCATGTGCCACGCGGCACAAACAAGGAAGCAGACGACATCGCTAAGAGGGCGTCATGGTGCCTGCCTCAAGAGCCCGGTGTCTTTGAGGAGCGGCTCTTCAAATCGTCTGCAGCTCCACCCTCAGCAGAACCAGCACCGCTTCATGAGGACCACCCTCAGGCCCCTCCATCGGGCGGCCCGGCCTATGGCCCGACCTTAGGAGCTCGCCTCCTTCTTGCGCTGGAGCCTCAGGAGGGATGTTGGACTTAGGAGTTCAACGCGTACCTACTGCGGGGCACCCTACCAGAGAAGGAGGAAGACGCAGACCGGGTGGCACGTCAGGCTACATCGTACTGCATCCGGGAAGGTGAGGTCTATTGGAGGCGCCCAAATGACGTCTCCTTGCGATGCATTTCCAGGGAGCAGGGACGTGACCTGCTGGGGAGATACATGGCAGGGACTGCGGGCACCACTCTTCATCATGCACCCTCGTGGGAAAGGTATTTCACAATGGGTTCTACTAGCCCACGGTGCTCAAGGACACCGCCGAGCTGGTCAAGTCCTGCGAGGCCTGCCAGTTCCATGCCAAGCAGATCCACCAGCCCGCACATGGCCTCCAGACCATCCCGCTCATATGGTCGTTCGTGGTCTGGGGGTTGGACATCTTGGGACCGTTCCCACGGGCGCTCGGGGGTTACCGCTACCTTTAAGTCTCCATCGACAAGTTCATCAAGTGGGCGGAAGTGGAAGATGTCCGCACCATCCCGGCAGACTCGACAGTGAAGTTCATCAAGGGCTTCATGAGCCACTTCGGGGTCCCTAGTCGTATCATCACTGACAGTGGCTCTCATTTGACTAGCAACCTCTTCAAAACATATTGTACTAACCTTGGAACACAGATATGCTACGCCTCAGTGGGGCACCCTAGAAGAAACGGCCAAGCTGAGCGCGCCAATGCGGAAGTCCTAAGAGGCCTCAACATGAGAACCTTCAAGAAGAAGGTCGAGGCCTGCGGTAGGGGCTAGCTCGACAAGCTCCAGTCCGTGTTGTGGTCCATCCGCACCACTACCACCAAGCAGATGGGAGAGACTCCATTCTTCCTCGTCTACAGAGCCGAACCCGTACTCCCTTAAGAGGTCAAGCATCGCTCCGCGCGGGTATTGGCATTTTAGGAGGCACATCAGGACGCCATGAGGGGGATGGACCTCATGCTGGGGGAGGAACGCCGCCGTCAAGCCTTGCTCTGGGCGACAAGTTACCAGCAGGTGCTGCGGCGGTACCACTGTAGCAGCGTCCGCTCCAGGGCGCTTGAGGTGGTCGATCTCGTCCTGAGGCGGGTGCTCTATAGGGAGGGGCTGCATAAGCTCTCACCCATGTGGGAGGCCCCGTTTAGGATTGCCCGTGTCTCCAGGCCTGGCATCGCGTGCCTAGAGACGCAGGACGGGATCCCTATCCAGAACGCCTGGAACATCCAGCACCTCCTTAAATTCTACACATGAAGCAAGGCCTAGTGCCTCTGAAGGTCTCTGCTTGCGACACTCTCATGTAATAACGAGTGGGGTTGTACATGCCCCGGAGTCCCTGGAGTGACGCCCTCAGGCCTCGGGGGCTCCCTCCCACATCCTAGTGGCAGCACTTAGCTCCGCGCTGGTGAGAAGACTAGACTAGGTGCCAGACGCGGCTGTTCATTTGCTTGCTTTCTGTAGCTGGTTTGCAACTTTTTAATGGAATTTGGAGCCCTAGCGTTTCTCGATTGCCAAGTTGGGTTTTTCTCATTTTACTCCACTTGCCTTTTTGTTTTGGTTCAAGGAGAGTGGCAGTTACCCGTCGCTCTTCCTCGTGCGCCTCGCGTAGGGGCTGGGCAGGTGTGGACGTACGTTCAGCTCGCCCACGCCGCGAACACACCTCGCCAAAGCCCGGTCGCCAAAGAGCTTAGGCGTCCAACATCTTCGCGGGGCGCCCTCGAATGATCTCATGATTGGCGCACCTTCTTAAGTCCGTGCCCCCCGGGTACCACGACGCGATGCGCTAAGCCATGACTAGCCCATGCCTGAGGGCTCGCACAAGGAAGAATAAGACACCCAACAAATTTCCTACCAATTATGCAGATTTATGATGTTTCCTGAGGCCAACGGCTCCCGAGTCAGTAGCGAGGGGGCCTCACTAGATGCTAAAGGACGCACCCTCGCTAGGTTGGAGGCTACCACGAGTATATCAAGCTAAGTTGTCCTACCGCACCTACTCAGAACATGAACATCATAGCATAACATCAAAACAATAAACATAGCATAGTAGCATAAGTATCATCGTTCATTACATGCCCCGGCAGGGCCCTCTACTTTTTTCAAAATGTAGGAGAATGGAAAGGTTAAACAAAAGTGGTCTGCACGACCGCACCAGCTCCCGAGGCCTGACTCCGATGGCCCTTGGGTTCAGCCCGAGCCTTCCTCTTGCTTCACTAGAGCGCGGCGACGAGACAACCCACCACATTCCCTAATGCGAGCCTGATGACGTGGTGGCTGGTCGTAGCCACCACTACTCGTGCTCTTGCCGGAGGAGGAGCTGTCGCTACTGAAGGAAGTGCGGCCGTCACCAAGGGCAAGCTCACCATTGGCGTTGCTATGGTTGTCGTCAAGGCCAAGCTCATTGTTGCCGCTGCCGTCTTTGGGGCAGCACCCTACGCGACGGCCATCTTCCCCAAACACCCTCACGTAGAGGGTTGCGAGGCCATCGTACTTGAAGTGGAGGGCGCACCTCCTACTCAGGCCGCGCGCGCGGGCGAACGCCTGCCAGCCATGGGCCAGGGACACGCTTCCAGCGATGGTAACTCCAACCCCAGCCCATGAAGCCTTGCTGCTGCCGCCGCCGGCCTGCAACCATAGGCTATCAAGCTCTGTGACTGGCAGCTCATCCATGAAGAAGCGAGGGAGCGGGAGTCGGGTGCCAGCCGGTCTCTCTGTCCACACCATGAACTATGGGAGTGCCTCTGCCGAGTGGAAGCGTGGGCGAGGAGGCCAGGCAACCACGGCATGCCTCCCCTCATCGTGGTTGCTGCCTCGCCCTTGGCGGCTCCCGCCATAGGAAGAAGCACTACCACGGCCGCCCAGGGCGACACCGGGCCCTGAGGGAGTGTGCCCGCGCCCCCGAGGAGCCACCACAGGGGTTGCAGCGTACTTATGGGAGTGGCCTCACCCTCTCTTTGGCAGCGGTGAGCCGGGTCCCTTCTTGGGGCCTTCCCTTTCTTGGTGGCCGAGAACTTCCTCGTCGGTGCCATGGGTGCTAAAGGGAAGAGGAAGAAGAGGGAGCGGGCAGCAAGAAGATGGAAATGGGCAAAGGGAGCTCCGGCCTCTCCCCATTTATAGCCAGAAGGAGGCCAACCGTCGGCCTCCATGATCACACGCAATGATGGTTTTCCCCTGCATGCACTAGAGCCATGCCAAGTCGAACGTTGCCGAGGCGGCGCGGGGAAGCGGAGACGCACGTGTTTCATCAATCGCCACGTGTCAACCGAGGCCACAGGCGGTTAGGGCCCGCGGCGCTCCGCAC
Organism: Triticum dicoccoides; assembly: GCF_002162155.2. Lineage (NCBI taxonomy): Eukaryota > Viridiplantae > Streptophyta > Magnoliopsida > Poales > Poaceae > Triticum > Triticum dicoccoides. The sequence goes on along the minus strand of NC_041392.1, from coordinate 382,706,851 downwards.
TTGTCCCTTGGCTCCGCCTAGAAGCCAAGTTCGAGCGTGCCATAGGCCCGGGGGCTACTGTTGGTGTCCTGGGACCACGGGTGCCCAGACTTGCCTGCATGCGGCCCATGACGTGGCTCCAGCGATGGCCTGGTACGACGCTGCTTCAGGATCAACAACCCAAGACCCTCGCGAGGGGCCAAGACTCGCGAGGCGAACGACACCAAGACCTCCTCGAGGGGCGGCCTCCCCAGACTGGCTCCCGATAAGCGTAGATATCTATGCAAGATGCTCCTCGCGAGGTTTAGATGATGTGAGCCGTGACGACCAAGGTCAGGCGGGCGACATCGGGCATAGTGTACCAGTTTACTCGTTGGTGCTAAGGAGGCGAGCGCAGGCGCGGAGTCCCGAGAAATCAAGCAAAAGTTTCCATTTTGGTGAAACAAGACCAAGACCGCCAGGAAGGCAGAGCGGAGGTCATCATCGAGCCCACCACGGCGTCACGACCAGGAGCTTTTGCCAGGCGAAGACTACTTTTGTCAGGATAGCATGTACTAGTTGTCTCCCTTTAAATTTGGCCATTGTGGGATCCCTTCCCGCCTTACATTTGGGAAGAGGACCAAGGCCACTATAAATAGGACTTAGCCACCACCATAGAGGGGGGTCATTCAGATCATCCTCTTACCCACCAGCTCATCGAGCACAAGAACACCTCTCCTCCTGAGGCTGTTCTCCACTATACTAGTTCATCGTTAGCCCTCCGAGGCCAATCCACCACAAAGCAGGAGTAGGTTTTTACACTACAAGGTGGCCCGAACCTGGGTAAACTATTGCATATTTTGTTCATCCAGTTTGTCGAGCTAGGCTGTGGGATTAGCGAGCATGCAGACTAGGGAGGACGAGTTCTTCGCACGCAACCCAGAGTTTGAACCTCTCAAGGGTCCGTGGAACCCCGAATCCGACAGTATGTACGTGTACGTGGTTTAGGCGGGACATCCTGAATTGCTATGTGGGGGGCTCTACTATGACATGTGCCGCTACTTACTCGGCCACGATTCATCGTTCCAGAGCGACCGATCAACCCGTATGTATGCACACATTCGCGACAAGACTGACAATGGTACGTACACTTCGACCAGGTGGGTCCCAGCTATCAGGGAGGATAAGGACGCACTTCCTTGTGTGCGAAGATATAGGTGCTCGGTCCCAACTGTTAGGGGGAATCATTTTTTTGCCTGTAATAGGGATGCACTTCCTTGCGTGCGAAGATGTAGCTGGTGGGTCCCAACAGTTAGGGGGGAGAAAACATTATTTTTCAGGGTAAAAGGATGTAGTTGCATGCATGCGTCCATGGGCGTGGTGCGTCCCCACTGTTAGCCTCTCACGTACAGTCATCTCCCGATGACTCTCGTTAGTTAACCATGTTGACCACACCGTGTCGAGCACACCAAGGCTAGTGGACGACGGTGAGGCCCCAGACTAGAACGACCCGGAGAAGGGGAAGACACGGCAGTGGAGTCACAGATGGACAGGAGTGGTAAACTTGACTGGTTCAGGTGCGCGGCAGTACTACCGCCCTCGGGAGACAGGAGCAAGAACAGAGGTTGAAGAAGGAGCACAGCGGTTGGATTAAGATCCAACGGTCCATCTGCTAGAATCATTTGTTGATTAAGTTTAGAAAGCCATGTGTACACACCCGCTTAGTAGGCCCACAAGTCATCCACCAAATCTGTTGGGTCCTAGCTATCATCGGGAGGAATAGTTTTTTCGCATAGCAAGGAGGCACTTCCTTCCGTGCAAAGATACAACCGGTGGGTCCCAACTGTCAGGGGGAGGAAACATTTTTTAGCTTAATAAGGAGGAACTTTCCTTGCGTGCGACCATGGACCTCGTGGGTCCCAGCCGTCAGGCTCTCCACGTATAGTCCGCTTCTGATGACTCTCGTTTGTTGACCACGCCGCACTGAGCACAACGAGGCGGTGGATGACGGCGAGTTAGTGGAGTCGCAGATTGAGAGGAGTACAAGGGTTATAACTGGTTCTGGTGGGGCATGGGGCTGCAGTCGGTGGAGAATAACAAGAGGTGTGGAGGGGTGGAGGGATAGCCTGGCTGGCGATGGGGTAGCGCTTCACAGAGATGCGTAATAAGCATAGCCGCTAGCCGCCGGAGGCCAGAGCAGGCGGTCATGGCGGCGCTGGAGGAAGAAGACGAGAGATTGAAGGTGCATACTGGCCATTGGATATAAATCCAATGGCTGTGGATGTCATAATCATTTGTTGACCAATTTGACGCCTTGCGTACGCTTTGACCTATTGGCCCACATGTCAGCCTACAAAAATGTGGCATATATTTAACCCATGTTTTCTAGAATTTACAGTCCATTTGTTGGGCTGGGTGAACAGATATTTTCGCGTCAATGCAGCCCATTTAATATTTTCTGAGAAATCCCAGCCCATTTGCACTTTCTTGGAATACAAGAATTAGCTGGGCCCATTCTATATATAATGTTAGGTTAGAAGGAGCAATTAATGTCAAAAAATAAACCAGAGCGAGACATTTTTTATGTATAAAATTAACAAATTGGCGTGTTATTGCTCAAAAAAATAAGAGCCTTATTATTACATTGGTCCTTAAAATCTTAGCAAGCGTTTGTACACAATCACCATGATTTTCCGTGCCTGTGAGTCAAAAACAACCAGGATTTTCCTTGCCAACTTCTATTAAACATTTACTTTTATAATTTAATAACACGTGGGATGTTTTTATAATGTATATATAAGTCTCTTTTAAATATATGATAATAGTAATAATATAAATATATATAATGTGGTTAGAAGGGAAAACATAAATTGGACACAACATTATTATTGTTATATATAGATAAATAGAACAGAGATCTGTGCTTTATTAAAAAAATACATTGGGCTGCCGATCTTTAAGAAAAAGTAAAACCTACGCTGGAAGGCCCATAGGCCAGTATGGACCTCAGAAAAATAAGTTGAAACCACTGTCTCCGTATGTCGTGGGCTATGCATATTAAAAAACAAAACCTAGGCCTAGCTGATACTTGTTCGCCCTCTGGAAAAAAATGATACCAACTAGATCCCCGATACCCCTTTCCCGCAACATCAACAAAGAAAAGAAATAACCCTGGTACCCCTAAAAAAAGCTCCCCGATGACCGTCATTGCTGGAAATTTATTTCGTTTATTGACTAAGGTTGACAAACCCGTGGGCCCCAACGTTAGTATACAATTAGGAGGAAGCTTTTTTCCCAATGGGTAACTTGCTTGCGTACGGCTTGGACCTGGTGGGTCCCCACTGTCTGTGTCTTGGCGTACAGTCCTCTCTGGATTCCTCTCATTTGTTGAGCATGTTGACAATGACATACGGTGGCACCACGGCTAGAGCACGCGGACGGGAAAGAACCGGAGCCGGGGAAGACGCCTTCATTCTTTCGAACATACTGCACTAGATTGGTGGTTGCAACCCTCTCACCCAAAAGCTGTACTACCCGGGTTCGATTCCAACTGGTGCAGTTGAAAAATATCTAACACTTGCCAAAATTTCGTCCCTAGTTTACCCAGTTTTTCGCACACTAAACATTGTCTTGCCACTTTGAAAATAGCATATCTTTTTGACTTTGCATCATATGAAGATGTGCTATACATGCATATTGATCAGCATGATGTTAGCTTGAAGTTGGATCCATTTTTTACCATGAATAAAATTTCCAACATTCTGTTATCCATGTTTGAAAAGTGCCTGTTGATTTAAATGCTCTACCTCTGAAACATGCAGTTTCTTATCTGAAAATCACTTGGACAAGCAGCCATCACCGGTGTTGGATTCGATGTTGCGCTTGTTCAATCCCCGAGCAGGCACGAGGGGAAAATGAACTTCTGTCCCATGCTGCCGGTTGTGGAATGGAGCGAACTGGATTAAAGAGGGGGCCGGCGGCGCGACTGAAGAAGCACATCAGACGCGATTATTTTTCAGTGGATGGCTCTCGATGGCTTTTTTACTTGCCTCTGCACCATACAACTTGTATTTTTAGCCTCCCAGTTCATGGTGGACCAGTAGTCCATTTGCTGGGTGGGCCAACATTGTAACACCCTCGATGCGGCTATATCTCCCACGTGTCGAAGCACGACTTAGAGGCATAACCGCATTGAAAGCAATGTCGCAAGTGAGGTAATCTTCACACAACCCATGTAATACATAAGGGAAAAGGATATATAGTTGGCTTACAATCGCCACTTCACACAAATACATGAATAAAACATTACATCAACCAGATACAATCAAGGTCCGACTACGGAACCCAAAATAAAGAAGACTACCCCAAATGCTACACAGATCCCCGATCGACCCCAACTGGGCTCCACTACTGATCAACTAGAACGAAACAACATAAAGGACAAGATCTTCATCGAGCTCCTCGTTGAGCTTGTTTGCGTCATCTGCACGGTATCATCGGCACCTGCAAACTGGTTTTGGAAGTATCTGTGAGTCACGGGGACTCAGCAATTTCACACCCTCGCGATAAAGACTATTTAAGCTTATAGGAAGGGTAAAAGGTATGAGGTGGAGCTGCAGCAAGCGACTAGCATATATGGTGGCTAAACATACGCAAATGAGAGCGAGAAGAGAAGGAAAAGCACGGTCGAACAACTATGATCAAGAACTGATCCTAGAACAACCTACGTCAAGCATAACTCCAACATCTTGTTCACTTTCCGGACTCCGCCGAGAAGAGACCATCATGACAACACACGTGGTTGATGTATTTTAATTAAGGTCAACTTCAGGTTCTCTACAACCGGACGTTAACAAATTCCCATCTGCCCATAACCGCGGGCACGGCTTTCGAAAGTTCAAATCCCTGCAGGGGTGTCCCAACTTAGCCCATTACAAGCTCTCACAGTCAACGAAGGATATTCCTTCTAGCGGGAAGACCCGATCAGACTCGAAATCCCGGTTACAAGACATTTCGACAATGGTAAAACAAGACCAGCAAAGCCACCCAAATGTGCCGACAAATCCCGATAGGAGCTGCACATATCTCGTTCTCAGGGCACACCGGATGAGCCAGACGTCGGGTGGGCCAGCCCAGAGTTGCCCCTGGTAGCTCCGGACATCGCTCAGTTTGGACGAACACTCAGAGGAGCACTGGCCCAGGGGTTTAATAAAGATGACCCTTGGGCTGGCCGACCCAAGGGAAAGAAAAGGCTAGGTGGCAAATTGTAAAACCAATGTTGGGCCTTGCTGGAGGAGTTTTATTCAAGGCGAACTGTCAAGGGGTTCCCATTATTACCCAACCGCGTAAGGAACGCAAAATCCGGGAACATAACACCGATATGACGGAAACTAGGGGGGCAAGAGTGGAACAAAACACCAGGCATAAGGCCGAGACTTGCACCCTTTACCAAGTATATAGATGCATTAATGAAATAAGATATATTGTGATATCCCAACAAGTAAACATATTCCAACAAGGAACAACATCTCCATGTTCCAACAAGGAACAAACTTCAATCTTCACCTGCAACTAACAACGCTATAAGAGGGGCTGAGCAAAGCGGTAACATAGCCAAAAACGGTTTGCTAGGACAAGGTGGGTTAGAGGCTTGGTTCAACAATATAGGAGGCATGATAAGCAAGTGGTAGGTATCGCAACATAGGCATAGCAAAAGAGCGAGCATCTAGCAAGCAAAGATAGAAGTGATTTCGAGGGTATGGTCATCTTGTCTGAAATCCTGCAAGGAAGAAGAACGAGTCCATGAAGAAGAGAAACGGACGTAGACGAACGGGTCCTCACAATCACAACGTTAACGGAACCAACCCGAAGAGGCAACACCGGAAAGAAGCAAACAATCATGGTAAACAAACCACACATTAACATGGTATGATATGCGGGATGCGGTATGCGATGCATATGCATGATTTGCAAAGGAATGATTGAACATGGCCTCAACATGGAAATCCAAGAGTGCCATTGGAAAGGTGAGGTGATTTCGGTTGAAATCAATATAAAGATCACCGGAATCGGATGCACAGTTTGGAAATGGCAAGCAAAAATAATATGGCACCGGTCTGCGATATACAACAAGTAGCCATCTAAATGCATCAAGATAATTATGCTACAACACTCAAACATGGAAACAAAATACATGGCAGGGATCCACTCATGAAGCTTAACAAAAGATGAACACTGAGCTACGGCCAATTCATCCGTTAACAGGTTCAAACAAGCATGGCAAAAGTGCAATTGATAAACAGGTTTCAGACTTAGTGAAATTAACACTTGTCTGGAATTTCAGATCAGGTAGCACACTTTGAAGCAAGAAAACAATATGCTACAGGAACTTAACATGGAAAATCAAGGCATGACATGGAGCTACTCAAAGAGCTTAACAAAAGTCCCTTAGTGACCTTGAGCCAAAAGGGGTCAGAAAATACCATTGCAAGCATGTGAATATGGCAAAAACATAATCAGATCACAGACACTGAAAAACTGGAACATGCAAATTAGATATCAAGTAGGCATGTTTACGAGCTCGATGCACTCACTACAGAGCAAGTCATGACAATCTAAGCATACACCCATCAAGAATACACATTATACAAGCTAGACATGGCAAGAACAATAACATAGCATGCACGGATCAACAACAACATCCTCGGCAAAATCGCTAACAAGTAGAGAATCTGCCCAGATTCACGAAATAGCAAAAGTAGAGCTCGACTGACTCAAGCTAGGGTGGTCCATAATTGCAAACAAAGACATGGATGGATAGAGCACTACAAGATTAACAAATCATCCTTACTGATCATCCTCAAAAGAGGCACGGATCACTAGGAAAGAACATGAACATATGGCATATTGATAAAATCAGATCAAGGACTTAGTGAAATTCTAAGTCCCTGAAATCAGCATTAACGAATGCACTACTTTGCAAGCTTGTGCTAGTCACCACACATATCACAAAATACATGGATAGCACCTCTATAAAGATGACAAAGCATATAACAAAACACATGTAGAGCTCAGGAGCATATCATGCACACATTAATCATGGCAAAAATGACAAATAGCTATTTGGTGCAGCAGATCTGACAATTAACTCAAATAGCTCTCTTCCAACAGCATTTCGGGCATCAAGATGAACTCAAATGAAAATGATGCAATGAGATGAAGTGATGTGCTCTCTGCGACGAACATTTTGATATGCTATATGCCCAAACCGGATCTACAGATGCAAAGTTACGATGTGATGAACATGGGCATTTGAAACATGGAAATCTCGGGGACTTAGTAGAATTTATACCTCCGGAGAAAGTCAACGGCGGCGTGGATCTCGTCGGAAAATCGTCGGAGACGATGGAGACGATGGCAGAGGTCGAGGGAGAGGTCGGGGAGGCCGGGGAAGGACGGATCCGGGGTGCCCTCGACCGGATCTCGCCGGATCCGGCCTCGGCGGCGAGCGGGGCAGCCATGGCAGGGGTGGCGGGCACGCTCGCCGGCCGGAGCAGTTGCCGGCGACGAAGGGGCGGCGAGCTCCATCCGGTTCGAGCCCTCGCATAGGGAGGCGCTCGGGCGAACGGCGGCGGGGTTTCCGGTGAGCTGAGGCGGAGGCGCAGCGAGGCGGCGCTGTTCCGGCGAACTGGCGCAGTGGCGGAGCACGACGGAGCGGGCGGCGGGGACGGGCGGCGCGGT
>NC_041392.1:382686395-382698694 GCF_002162155.2 Triticum dicoccoides | reverse complement strand
GGCGCGGTTCGGGCCCGGCGCAGGCGCGGGCGGGCCGGCCGTGGGCCTTGCGGGCTGCGGCGGCGGAGGGCGGTGCTCGGACACGTGGCGCGCACCGATTGGTCCGGCGCGGCGATGCGGACACGTCCGACTCGGGATGGACACTGTCCGGCAGCAGCAGGTGGAAGAAGACTAGGTTTCATCCGAAATTTCGGGGAGATGCACATATATATAGGTAGAGGGAGCTAGGAGAGTCCAAATGAGGTGCGGTTTTCGGCCACGCGATCGTGATTGAACGACTGAGAGGATGGAATGGGTTTAAGTGGGTTTTGGGCCACTTTGGAAGGGTGTTGGGCTGCAACACACACGAGGCCTTCTAGGTCCCTCGGTTAACCGTTGGAGCATCAAACGAAGTCCAAATGGTATGAAACTTGACAGGCGGTTTACCGGTAGTAAACCAAGGCCGCTTGGCAAGTATCGGTCCAATCCGGAAATGTTTACCACCCGCACATGAAAAGAGGTAGAAAGGGACACCGGGTGACATAGGAGTGCCGGATTGCAAAACGGACAACGGGGAAAAAGCTCGGATGCATGAGACGAACATGTATGCAAATGGAATGCACATGATGACATGATATGCAATGCATGACACGCAAGCAATGACAAGGCAACAACAGCGAATAACTGGACGACGCCTGGCACATCGGTCACGGGGCGCTACAAACATATAGGAACCAGCACTCGATTTTTCATGAAGCCCCAAAAACAATGCAGTATTGTGTTTGTTTTGAGGCTGAAAATATTACGGCATGGGTTGAGTGGGGGAGGGGGTAAGACCATTGGGTAATACATAGCAAAAAATTAAAAAGATCTGATGCGCCGTTGCTACCCTAACAAAGCAGGTGCAATTCTTCTCGGGAATAAGGTGTGCCATTGACACCCACACATCACAAATCCCACAGTAGACATACTAACAAGTTCACACATAAGTACAACAGAAAAAGGTAAACATTCGTATCAAACTCAGGTCACAAGACACATTCATATTCGTAACCAACATTCGCAATAAACAACTCAAAAGATTCATATATAGACAAGTTTAGTATGTCTATGCATCCAAATGGTTGATAGATCACAAGATAATATTCATAGATAATTCACAAAAAGATTCAGATATGCCCATGTTCAGTATGTTTATGCATCCAAATGATTGAGATCACAGCCAATATCATCCATGGAAAAACTTTAATTACCTAGGGTACAGATTGGTAAATGGTGTTCAGTCGGAGGTACTTCTTGCTAAAATTAATGCGTGTACGAGTAAACTTTCGAGTACATAAGAGGCAGCACAGACAATCTAAACCTTGCTTGTAGGTTTATCCTCAAATAGTGGCCTCGTGCCAATGGAGGTTTGAGCAACTTGGTCACTACTTTCATCCAACTAGTTTACTAGCTCATCTTGGTCCTGTAGCTCGCCAATTCTACATTGCAGACAAGAAAGGAGGCGGTTGAGAAAATGAACCACCCAAATTTTTTGTGTAGTTCAACTGAAATGGAGCATCCCTAGCGTGTAGACTGATTATGTGCCAGATGAATATACCTGCCAACCAACTTGTCTGGAATCTTTAGACTCCATGCCATATAGTTCGCTACCATATGTGCCGATAACCAAAAGGTAGAAGTTGGGACCAAAGACTGGACAACGTTTTCTGGGCTATGCTCCAAGCAATATTTTTGGTATTCACTCTCCTAATACTTGGAGTTTGACAAGTGGTTCACGCCGGTTGATACTCAAATGAATATAGGCACTTCATCTTTTCAAAATTGATGCTTGTCTGAGTGAACTTTGGAGTACATAGCAGCAACATAAGTATCTGTCCATCTGAACTTTTTGTGCAGTTCTACCGAAATCACCCAATGTAATGATTTGTCTGCTAGTTCAGGGTCCAAGTTACTCCTTTATGAAATCGGCAAACAGTAGCACCATACCAAATTACCTATACATATGACAAGCACAATAATTAGGATAAAGATCGGTACCAACCTATGTGAGTTAGCATATCAATTACCATTTCCTTTGAATAGAAGCCGAGATAAGCGAAGCGACTGACAGGACAGGAAGGAAACAATCCTAGATAAGCGACTGACAGGAAAGGAAGGAACCGGTTGAGGCAATGAAGCACCCAAAGTTTTTGTCCAGTTCCACCAAAATCGAGCATCCCTGTTGGCACATATATTGAGAGAGTGAGATTATTGTAATAGTGGGACTAGTTGATGAAACATACACTAACAAATAGAAGCACCCTCATTATCTTAATGGCTAAAGTTAGCAACATAGTAGTCTTGCTTAAAGAGAGGTATTTATTTATCTAATCAGTGCCAATTAGCTCAACACTCAAAGCATTCCCATGTATCATAGGTTGCAACACTTTAACGTGCAAAGAGAAAGGAGTTTCTCATGATAGTAGCACGATACAAATAGAGATGAGAATAAACTAATATGGATGAAGGCCTTAGGCCGGTACCAACCTGAGCAAAAAAGCTTATTCATGTAGTCCTAGAAGAGATGATAAAGAACTCGCTAGAATCACTCAATAGTATATATTTTCATGCACTTCAAATGTGTGGTTCAAATCACTCTTGTTTACCAATGGTGAGATTATATCGGAAGATTATCAAGAACTTCCAGCAGAGTTAAAGCACTAGCTGGGATACAGTTCATTGTATTGTCTTGTGTAGTTCCACTAAAATTTATGATCTGCACAACATGATCCCTGTTTGCACAAGTATGAACAAGGTGCAACCTTCATTATCTTAGTGAGAAAGGATGGAATGACATTAGCATATTACTCTACCAGTAGCATCAAATTCATGATGGACAATATGCAAAACATTGCCTCATTGAACCAATGGCAATAAATTGACATGCAAAACAATAGAACTATTATGTCATCACACTACCAAGATTCCCTCCCTGCTCCACCGCATGATTCACCTCCACACACACATACACACGTACATGATTCAGTGTAGGGTGCTACTAAATATTTGTTTAACTCTGATAGAAAAATTAGGCAGCAATAAATTAGTGCTACTTAAGTACTCCTAATTAATCAAGTGACCTTGCAGGAGAGACAACATAAGTGGAAGGGCTCCCTAGAGGATCGTCTCAAATGTAAGGTAGACGTTGCCAGAGTCCTCGAATGGCCTCGACTGAGGCCTTGGCTTCATCAAGATCACCTTGGAACTGTTGATCATGTAGAGCTGGGTCACAGATGCATCCAGAATCCAGTTAATTAGTATGATGTGTCGTCAACCCAAGTACTACTCTCCTGCATTTCTCTATCTATCTCTACTCTACTCTTATCTACTCCACTCTTATAAAAACAGAGTTGGTCATGATGGTGTGCCTGCCATCCTGCCATATAGGCCGTTCGATTTATATCAAAAAGGTACCCACACCCCTCTCCACATTTGCAAAGAAGGACTTACCTTGTTCATCCTTTTCTCTCACAAGATAAACTACTCATACAAATGCATCTTGATGTTACGTGCAACGCACGGGCATCTTGCTAGTCTTCCAAGTAAATTAAGACTAGTAGCAACACAAAAATACAATACCACTAGCAAGATGTCAAGATAACATAGGACGGTACCATCGTGTGATCTCCATTTCCTCTTTATTCTTCTTCTTCCTCCTCTTCATGCTCTATTTCTCTTTCTCCTCACCAGTTGGTGAAACCAAGTACATGATTGGCCTTCTATTTCAGAATTGGTTTTGTCAATGAGGGAGTACAAGTGTACTAGTAAACAATAACATTATTTTCTCATGGCAGTCGCAAAATAGAGATGAACACATGCATTAAATATCATGCTTACCTAAAGGAAGGTTATGGTGCCAATATGGATGATGAGGATTGGAACACAAATCTCCCTGTGTGCAGTTCCACCAAAATGAATGAACGGGTCCATTCTGACATTCCAGTTAAACTGCACAAAAGTCACTTCTTTTAAGAAGTGTTTTGTGTCGTACACCAAAATGTCACAATGGCAACGAGGTGAAATGGATATCCCTGTTTGCACAAAAAGCTACAGAGCAAACAGTTAGAGTCTCAAACAATTACTGGCAAAAACATTTGGCTAAACTTGTCCTGGCTTATAACAGTGGCATGGCTTCATTTTACCAGGGGCATTAGATTAAGAACAGCTAAATATTTGGTACAAGGGCATGGGACAGTGGGCGCACCAGCAGTCCAGCACCATGTACCTAAACCGGGGCATAAAGTGGTGATTCAGAGTTTGTTGCCCCGAGAAACAAACATCCAAGAAACACATGTGGGTTGGTCCCATTTTTGTTCACTCTAGACACCTATTCCTATGTGTGGATAGAAAATCTAGTCCTGGTCATACCACTGTGTACATCGTTTCACCTATATTTCCCTTTTCGACCAAGAGACTGGTCGCATGACAAGTCTATACTACTTTCACCACCTTTCCTTCCTATTTGTACCAAGTCAGATGTACATATGAAATTTCCCCCCTTTATTTCTTGTTTGAACCAAGTACAAGATTCGACTCCATGAAGTAGCTTTACCTCTAACAATAGAATAAAAAATAGGTGGCGTTGGACCATCTGATCGAGAGGGGCTGAGAGGTAGAAAATGGTGCACACACATCAACGTATAGCGAGCTGGGGAAGTAGAGCTAGGCCGGTTTCGAAGGAAGATATACATGAAGGTCGTCGGGATATTGATAGGTGGGCGGTGGGAAGCCAGATCCGCCCACACCGGGGCAACAAAGAAGGGATCGGAGGACCTCCTGCGCCGGCGCTCGGCCAGAGATAACGGTGCTGCTGTGTAACACCCATAATGCGGCTATATATCCCACGTGTCAGGGCATGATTTAGAGGCATAGCCGCATGGTAGGCTTGTTGCAAGAGGCGTAATCTTCACACAATCCCATGTACTGAATAAGGAAGGGATAAAGAGTTGGCTTACAATCGTCACTTCACACAAATACAAGTTAAACATACATCATCCAGAATACAATCAAGGTCCGACTACGAAACCAAAATAAAGGAAGACAACCCCAAATGCTAGATCCCCGATCGTCCCAAATGCGCTCCACTACTGATCAACAGGAAACGAAACAAGGCAACGATCAAGATCTTCATCAAGCTCCCACTTGAGCACGGTTGCGTCGCCTGCACTGGTATCACCGGCACCTGCAACTGTTTGGAAGTAATCTGTGAGTCATGAGGACTTAGCAATCTCACACCCGCGAGATCAAGACTATTTAAGCTTATGGGTAGGAAAGGGGAGTGATTTGGAGGTGCAGCAAGCACTAAGCATATATGGTGGCTAACTTACGCAAATAAGAGCGAGAAGAGAAGCAACGCAACGGTCGAGAAGCTAGAAATGATCAACAAGTGATCCTGAAACTACTTACGTTCAAGCATAACACAAGAACCATATTCACTTCCTGGACTCCGCCGGAAAGAGACCATCACGGCTACACACGCGGTTGATGAATTTTAATTAAGTCGAGTGTCAAGTTCTCTACAACCGGACATTAACAAATCCCATCTGCCACATAACCGCGGGCACGGCTTTCAAAAGTTCAAACCATGGAGGGGTGTCCCAACTTAGCCCATCACAAGCTCTCATGGTCAAGGAAGGATATTCCTTTTCCCAAGATGACTTGATCAGTCTCGGAATCCCGGTTACGAGAGATTTCGACAATGGTAAAACAAGACCAGTAAAGCCACCTGATGTGCCGACAATCCCGATAGGAGTCGCACGTATCTCGTTCTCAGGGCAACACCGAATGAGACTAGCTACGAGTAAAACCAAACCTCAAGTTTCCTTGAGGTGGCCCCGCAGGTAGCTCAGTTCGGACCAACACTTAGAGAAGCACTAGCCCGGGGGGTTAAAATAAAGATGACCCTCGGGTTGGCCGACCCAAGGGAAGGTTAACAGGTAGTTAGGCAAATGTAAAACCAAGGTTGGGCCTTGCTGGAGGAGTTTTATTCAAAGTGAACTGTCAAGGGGTCCCCATAACACCCAACCATGTAAGGAACGCAAAATCAAGGAACATAACACCGGTATGATGGAAACTAGGGTAGCAAGAGTGGGACAAAACACCAAGCATAAGGCCGAGCCTTCCACCCTTTACCAAGTATATAGATGCATTAATTAAAATAAGAGATATTGTGATATCCCAACATATCCATGTTCCAACATGGAACAAACTTCAACTGTACCTGCAACTAGCAACACTATAAGAGGGGCTGAGCAAAGCGGTAACATAGCCAAACAACGGTTTGCTAGGAAAGGTGGGTTAGAGGCTTGACATGGAAATATGGGAGGCATGATATAGCAAGTGGAAGGTAACATGGCATAGCCGGAAAGAAGCAAACAACATGGTAAACAACCATCACATAAACATGGCTTGATGCACAACCAAGTATGATGCATGTCCGGTTTAATGAGGCATGGCATGGCAATATGCACAAACAATACTACAAATTGATGGAACACCACATGACTTATTTAGTTCTCTCCCGTTTATGTACTCAACAAAATTAAATGTTGGTTAGCATGGCAAGGGGTGAAGCATAATTAAACTAACTATCTACTCAAGTTTAAATGAGGCCGGAAACAACAACAACAATTCCGGAAATCCTCATATGCATATATGGATTTGGTACTGTTCTTCCCTAAGCCATATTTTAGAGTTGGTAAACATGCAAAGTAAGTACACCATGTTAAACTAGGCATTTTTCTAACCCATTTACATATAAAATTTATTTAAAACCGAGCTACGGTTATTTAGTTATGAATTAAAGCATTTTAGCATGGCATATGGGCAAAATTACACAAACAACACTTTAAACCTTTTAAACATGCATCAAAGTGGCATATTATTAATCTACACATAATTCTAAGCATTTTTCATATATAGAACATTTTAAACCGATGCACGGTTTGTGAGATATTTAATGAATGAAGTATGAGGGCTTTTCTATAAAACTACAATTCCCCGGTTAATTAGCAAATTCGTAGCAAGGGAAAAAAACTATACGGGCCGAAACTAAGACGGACTGGCCTAAACAGGCATGGTTGCAGAATAGCAAAATTGCGCATGGGCGAGGGATAGAGGTTTTCACCTCGGGCCACTGGGCCAATAGGTGGAGGGACACAGGCAGGCCGGCTTGCGACTGGGCCATGGAGAGGAGGCCGGTGGAGGCAGATCCAGGCCTTGAGGTGTTGCGGTGGCCCACGCAGTCAACGCGACCATGACGAGCAGCGCTCGTCTCGGTTGCAGAGGCGGGTCAACGCACTCACATAGTGCAGAATCAGCGGCATTGACATGAACTTGGCGCGGGCGAGGGACTTTGGGCGACGCTTCGGCGTGATGGCAACCGGCCGGATCCGAGGCTAGGGTGGCGGTGGAGCTCCGTTCTGAGGTAGCCCGCAGCAGATCGGCGCGCAGATGAGGCAGGGCTCACCGTCTTCGACAGAGCATAACAGCGGCAATAGCAGGGGAGCATGCGGGGCTGCTGGGACTCCGGCAAGCTGGGGAGGTCCGGCACGCGAGGAACTACATAGGAACGAAGGATGGACGCGGGTCCTAGGCTCTCCAGCATGGATCGGTTGGCAACCGCGGCGGCGCAGCGAGCTGGAGCTATGGGAGGCCATCCATGGCAGCGCTGTGAAGACAACAGAGAGAGAGAGATAGCAGCATTAGAGAGAGAGAAAAAGAGACCGGAGGGGGAGACAGAGGGGAACAAGGAAGGAGAAGGGCATGAGGGATCCTAGTGCTCCGGTGGCTTGCAGTCGCAGGCGGCGCGAAGACGAGTAGAGGCGGGTGAAGGCGGTGACCTCGATCCAGTTTGAATCAAGCGCTGCAGGAGGTTGAGGGAGGCTCCGGGCTATGCGTGTTGGGAGCCTTCTGGGACGTCGGATCTCAGATCTGTCGGTCCAGATCGAGTGGGAGGTGGCAGCGGTGGTTGGTGGAGTGGATCTGAGGAAGGTAGGGGATTGGGCTGTGGGATCGAGGGATCGAGGGAGGGGATCCCGAGAGGATTTGGGTGGAGTGGCATCTCCCTAGGATCTAGGGTTGGATGATATATATACAGATGAATTTAGGTTTGGGGCTACCTCGTTCCTCCGATCGCAATCGGACGATCGCGAATAATTAGCTAGGGAGTCCAAATAAAAAAACGGATATGTTTTGTAGATGTTTGGGAATGATCTGGACCCAACGGTGACGACTACCCGTGTCGGGTCCGGGAAAGCTTTTGGACGTGCACGCGAGGAGGGTCGCGGGCTGACGAGAGAGGTTAGGTGGGGCCTGGTGGTGAGTGGTAGTGGGCTGTGCAGAAAGCCTTGGTCTGAGAGAAGAGAAGAGAGAGACCCGGCGACTGTTTTCGGAGGCCGAAACGTCCGACGTTTGACCGGCTATACTGCCACTATAGTTATCCGTTGGGGCATCAAACGAACTCCGAATGAGATGAAACTTGGCAGGCGGCCTATCTACACTATAACAACACGACATGCCAACTTTCAACCCATTCCGAGAACATTTTCCGGCCACTTATAAAATAATATTTCGGGCATGCCGCGGGCGCGTGCAAGTGTGTCTGGGCTCAGAGCGGACAACAGACGGAACTGGAAGACCCGGACGGATGCAAGTTTCAAAAACATGCAGATGCAATGCGGATGATGACATGGCAAGATGCAACACGCAAGCAAATGACATGGCAAAGACAGCGAATAACTGGAAGACACCTGGCGCATCGGTCTCGGGGAGTCACAACACTCCACCACTACAAGAGGATCTCGTCCCGAGATCTAGGATGGCACCGGAGGGCAACAAAAGAGGAAGAGAAGAGGTAAAACAAAGTTGCTTCTTGGACAAACGAATGAAACCACAAACCTTGAGAGGTTGAACAAATTGAAAGAAAGAATACAACGAATATGAACAAAGTTGAAAACACTCCGTTAGAAAAGGCGAACAAAGAACCTTACTAGAACCTTGTAGGTTCAAAGACATGAATGAAAAGGGGTGCAATGGACGAGAAGTACATGCAAGCACTCCGGTAGAAATACAAGGAACGATAAAGATCAGTTACGACAACACTCCGGTTGAATGGAAGGCAAAGAGCATGAACTTGACAAGATGAGAAGATACTTGATGAAATCAACCACACACTACCTCCGGAACAAATGTAAGAATGGAATCAAAAGAACGGAGGAGAAAACAACATCTTCTACCTCAGATGAGCTTGAAAAAGTATCTTTAGGAGAAGTGTCAAACGGAGTTGTTGGAAAACCAACAACAAAAAGAGTAAGCTTGTTGTGGGCTTGTGGAAAACATCTCGAAATCTTGAGGTGAAATTCTGCCACTACGGAAACAAAAGATTGGATTCATATCAACAAGAAGACGAGAAGCTTATATCACCGGGAGGATAAATGAAGGACTTGGGTCATTTATAAGCACCACAATAGCAACATTCCTTAGGGAAGGCTTTAGGTGAAATATAACCAAAGATAACTCCAACGAAGAGATTGATGGATTGAGAAGAGCTCATGCTCGAAGAAATTGATGGGTTTAACGATCTCATTCTTGACAACTATTGAATCATGACACACGAAGGGAAATTGTCAAGATTGGCATAACACCACTTCAAAATATAGAGTAAAAGAATTGCTCTTCGCAATGCAAGATGAAGAATGCTTGAACTCCTTAGAACAAAACATGTGTTAAACACCATGTTTATTTTAGAGTATAGCTTGGCGGATCTTAGCTTCGAGAGAAATCTTCAAGAACAATTGAAGAATGAAATGAATACTTGTCGAACAACCATGTAGAGCCTCCATGAAGAACTCTGGTAATAAAAGGAAGATAAAAGAAAGAGAAGTTGAAACACAAGGTGAAGCCTTGAGATGATTTAGATGGAACTTCGCGACAAGATAGTGCTAAAAAATTTGGAACTCCGGAAAAGAAAGATGAACAAAAAGAAATCAAGAATTTTGATGAACCTCCGGAATAAGGAATTAATCACTTGGATGAAACAAGAATAAGAATTACATTATGCTTATCCTTCATCAATTAAATTGATGACAAGCAACGGATTTGGCATACTACTTGTTCTCGTAGAAAGGATTAAGAGAGATATTGCGCAAACTTGAGAAAAGTCTTCAACGAACCACCGGTAGGACTAAAACAACGAATGAATTAATATGATAACCATGGAAGAGAATCTTGAATGAACCCCCTAAGAATTGAAAACGACTGAAGAACAGAGAGTGGCTCTCCGGCAAGCATTAAACATGCACGAAGATACTTGAGTGAATTTAGATGCAAGTGAACGAAGAGATCCTGAGCTGATTAGCGAATACTTGAATGATGCACAGGTAAGATTTGGAGAACGAGAGTTGAAAGCTGGAATGAATAATTCTCAGATGATGGGCTCTAGAGAAGCAAACTGAAAAGAGTCTTGAATTGCTTCGGATGGGTGAAAAGAATTCTCACAATCGAATACAATTATGAGAGGATATCATGAAGCTAGAACCACGAATCTTCGAGAGAATGGATAAGATTGAAGAGAAACTCTTCTTCGGTCTTCAAATACAAAGAATGACGATGAAAAAGACCACCATGAATTGTTGAGATACTTCGGGATGAAAATTATAAAGGTTGAACCAACGATGAAAAGAATTTGAAAGATCTTGGAGAAGACATATGACCGATGATAATTCATTCTTATGTCAAACTTTGAAATGAATTTGAGAGTTACTCCGGGAAAATTAGAAGAGTTAGGTAAGATCCTGGGAAAAGACCTATGGGTTAGGGCCCACTGAAAAGAAACACCTTCGAACGATTACTTAAAAGGGAGATTGCACCGGTTGAATTAAATGGCTTGAATAAGGTAAGACCTCGAAATAGCTTGAAAGGATTATGAATAGAAACTTGAATCTTCTGGGATATCTTAAGCACTCCAGATAACATGAATAGCAAGAGGTGGATGATTAAGAGGTGCACCAGCATGAGAAAACATTCGAATTGAGGAAAGGATATAATCGACAAAGCTTGACTTGAATCCAACGGAGAAGAAAGAAAATGAATAATGATGAACTTGAATCTTCCTTAGAATCTTCATGAGGATCACCGGATAAAACATTGAAAGAAAATGATGAAGAGACTTCACATGAGTAAAATGGATAGTTGATTTGAATATCTCTGAGTCCTTCAAGAAAAAGGGTGGGAGGGCGGGAAAACAAAGGAAACTTTGGGACGGATGAAACAAACACCGATGAGAAAAACTTAGAGTTGATCTTGCGGATCCACTTGAAGAGGAACACGCCGGTTGAAAAGGATTTACATAACGATCTCGATTATCATCAAGGATTAGTATTCACATAGAAATATGAGAACACCGCTTAGGAAAGGTATGGAATCCACATTTGAATTCGAAGCAACTCGAATACCACAACTCAAAACAAATAAAAGGATCGGCTTAGAAAATAAGCCAGAAACAAACATATGATAGAGATTTCGTCTGAAGTTTTCATGGTGGGGCCCACACAGGCTCGATCGTACAACACCATCATATACAAGGCAGTGCACATGACATAAGAAGCGTCCCTGAGTCAACATAGCCAAGGACTCTTTAAGATACAACGAGACCACTGTAAAACCAACCGCGGATAGGCGGACCACTAGACGTCGAACCCCAATCTCATATCATGCATCTATCGGAAAGATATCCTAGGAGCTACTTGAATTCCCACCTATAAAACTCCTGAAACTTTTTGGTTATGCAATCAGGTGTTGGGGATACAGGGGAAGCATAATATCTCACCCAAAACTAACAAATCCTCATCAAGATCTTCATCGAGCTCCCACTTGAGCACGGTTGCGTCACCTGCATTGGTATCATCGGCACCTGCAACAGTTTGGAAGTAATCTGTGAGTCACGAGGACTCAGCAATCTCACACCCGCGAGATGAAGACTATTTAAGCTTAGGGGTATCCCAACTTAGCCCATCACAAGCTGTCACGGTCAACGAAGGATATTCCTTCTCCCAGGAAGACCCGATTAGTATCAGAATCCCGGTTACAAGACATTTTGACAATTGTAAAACAAGACCAGCAAAGCCACCCGATGTGCCGACAATCCCGATAAGAGTCGCACGTATCTCGTTCTCAGGGCAACGCCGGATGAGACTAGCTACGAGTAAAACCAAACCTCAAGTTTCCGCGAGGTGGCCCCGCAGGCTGCTCGATTTGGACCAACACTTAAAGAAGCACTG
>NC_041392.1:382649650-382686284 GCF_002162155.2 Triticum dicoccoides | reverse complement strand
CTACCCAAGGGAAGGGTAATAGGTTGTTAGGAAAATGTAAAACCAAGGTTGGGCCTTGCTGGAGGAGTTTTATTCAAAGCGAACTGTCAAGGGGTCCCCATAACACCCAACCGTGTAAGGAACGCAAAATCAAGGAACATAACACCGGTATGACGGAAACTAGGGCGGTAAGAGTGGAACAAAACACCAGGCATAAGGCCGAGCCTTCCACCCTTTACCAAGTATATAGATGCACTAATTAAAATATGAGATATTGTGATATCCCAACATATCCATGTTCCAACATGGAACAAACTTCAACTGCACCTGCAACTAGCAACGCTATAAGAGGGGCTGAGCAAAGCGGTAACATAGCCAAACAACGGTTTGCGAGGAAAAGTGGGTTAGAGGCTTGACATGGTAATATGGGAGGCATGATATAGCAAGTGGTAGGTAACGCGTTATAGCGATAGAACGAACAACTAGCAAGCAAAGATAGAAGTGATTTCGAGGGTATGGTCATCTTTCCTGAGATCCTGCAAGGAAGAAGAACGAGTCCATGAAGAAGACAGACGGACAAAGTCAAACGAATCCTCACAAACGTGACGTTATCAGAACCAACCCAAAGAAGCAACACCGGAAAGAAGCAAACAACATGGTAAACAACCATCACACTAACATGGCATGATGCACAACCAAGTATGATGCATGTCCGGTTTAATGAGGCAGGGCATGGCGATATGCACAAACAATACTACAAATTAAGTGGAGCTCAATATGCAACGAGTTTCATATTGACGGAACACCACATGACTTATTTAGTTCTCTCCCGTTTATGTACTCAACAAAATTAAATGTTGGTTAGCATGGCAAGGGGTGAAGCATAATTACCATGCCTACCACTTGTTATATCATGCCTCCGATATTACCATGTCAAGCCTCTAACCCACCTTTCCTAGCAAACCGTTGTTTGGCTATGTTACCGCTTTGCTCAGCCCCTCTTATAGTGTTGCTAGTTGCAGGTGCAGTTGAAGTTTGTTCCATGTTGGAACATGGATATGTTGGGATATCACAATATCTCATATTTTAATTAATGCATCTATATACTTGTTAAAGGGTGGAAGGCTCGGCCTTATGCCTGGTGTTTTGTTCCACTCTTGCCGCCCTAGTTTCCGTCATACCGGTGTTATGTTCCTTGATTTTGCGTTCCTTACACGGTTGGGTGTTATGGGGACCCCTTGACAGTTCGCTTTGAATAAAACTCCTCCAGCAAGGCCCATCCTTGGTTTTACATTTGCCTAACAACCTATTACCCTTCCCTTGGGTCGGCCAACCCGAGGGTCATCTTTATTTTAACCCCCCCGGGCCAGTGCTTCTTTAAGTGTTGGTCCAAACCGAGCAGCCTGCGGGGCCACATCGCGGAAACTTGAGGTTTGGTTTTACTCGTAGCTAGTCTCATCCAGTGTTGCCCTGAGAACGAGATACGTGCGACTCCTATTGGGATTGTCGGCACATCGGGTGGCTTTGCTGGTCTTGTTTTACCATTGTCAAAATGTCTTGTAACCGGGATTCTGATACTGATCGGGTCTTCCCGAGAGAAGGAATATCCTTCGTTGACCGTGAGAGCTTGTGATGGGCTAAGTTGGGACACCCCTGCAGTGTTTCTACTTTTGAAAGCCGTTCCCGTGGTTATGTGGCAGATGGGAATTTGTTAATGTCCGGTTGTAGAGAACTTGACACTAGACTTAATTAAAATGCATGAACCACGTGTGTAGCCATGATGGTCTCTTTCCGGCGGAGTCCGGGAAGTGAACACGGTTCTTGTGTTATGCTTGAACGTAAGTAGTTTCAGGATCACTTCTTGATCATTTCTAGCTTCTTGACCATTGCGTTGCTTCTCTTCTCGCTCTTATTTGCGTCAATTAGCCACGATATATTCTTAGTGCTTGCTGCAGCTCCACCTCACTCCCCTTTCCTACCCATAAGCTTATATAGTCTTCATCTCGCGGGTGTGAGATTGCTGAGTCCTCGTGACTCACATATTACTTCCAAACAGTTGCAGGTGCCGATGATACCAATGCAGGTGACGCAACCGTGCTCAAGTGGGAGCTCGATGAAGATCTTAAAAAACGGAGATGTTTTGTAGATGTTTGGGGATGATCCGGACCCAACGGTGACGACTGCACGGGTCGGGTCCGGGAGAGCTTTCGGACGCGCGCACGAGGAGGGTCGCGGGCTGACGAGAGAGGTTAGGTTGGGCCTCGCGGTGAGTGGTAGTGGGCTGTGCAGAAAGCCTTGGGCTGAGAGAAGAGAAGAGAGAGACCGGCGACTGTTTTCGGAGACCGAAAATGTCCGACGTTTGACCAACTATATTGTCGCTATAGTTATCCGTTGGGGCATCAAACAGACTCCAAATGCGATAAAACTTGGCAGGTGGCCTACCTACACTAATATAAGACCGCACGTCAACATTCATCCCATTCCGAGAACATTTTCTGGCCACTTATAAAATAAAATATCGGACGTGCCACGGGCGCGTGCAAGTGTGTCTGGGCTCAGAACGGACAACGGAAAGAACCTGGATACCTGGACGGATGCAAGTTTTGAAAACATGATGATGCAATGCACACGATGACATGATGAAATGCAACACACAAGCAAAAGACATGACAATAACAGCGAATAACGGGAAGACACCTGGCGCATCGGTCTCGGGGCGTCACATGCTGGCAGTGGGTCTCCTCCCTCGCAACGACGACAACCTAAATGACACTACGAACTGATGCAAGTTTTATGAAAATGATGGCAGCGGACTACCGATGCAATGCAAATGATGCAATGATGAATGCAACAAACAAAAGAAACACATGCAACAATGAAAATAAATGGAAGGCGTCTAGAGCGTCGGTCTCGGGGCGTCACAATACGTCCGGATCTATAACCAGCGGTGAGGATAGAAAGACAGTGTTACCACCTCTATGTTGTTTAGATCTAGAGAGGATGAGAGTGTGTGAATAGAGAAACCCTACCAAGCTATCACGGAGTCTCCGAGCTATATATATACGTAGTGGGGTAGCTTTCCTTTTTCACTCCATCAAAACAATCGTTTAAAATTGTGTATGTGCCAGGTAGCCATTTTTTGAGTTGTTGATTGTTTTATGAGATAGCTACCCGCTTATTACAATTGGTGTTATGGTGTGCCAGGTCGCACTTTGTATCGTTCAAGTTTGGTACTAGACCCTTCATTAAATGAACAACCACCGCCTCATAAAATCCGTGGACAAGTGATAATCCTCAAGTTCAAGGAATCACCGTACCAATTTACAAAGGTGGAAGTGATAAGCATGGAGTGTCAAACCCACAAGGAGCTAAAGGTAAGATAAGTATTCTCTCAAGTCCTATCTGCCACTGATAGGACTATACATACACTGAACGTTTGCTTCCAACTAGAAACGAGCAATAAAACTACGTTGTGGGTATGAAGAGGACAACTTTGCATGATATCCGAGAACTAAAATATAAAAATAGGTGATGTTAATATAAAGTTAGAATAAATTACTATATATTATAAATAGCGAGTGTGGAATAATGATGGGTCGGTGTGCTGAATTATCCTTGGCAATTGTTAACAAGATTGGTAGTCTTCATTGCAATTTTGTACGAGGGAGCGTCATAAGCTAACATACTTTCTCTCCTTGGATCATACGCACTTATGATTGGAGCTCTAGCAAGCATCCGCAACTACTAAAGATCATTAAGGTAAAACCCAGCCATAGCATTAAAGCATCAAGTTCCCTTTATCCCATACGCAACAACCCCTTACTCGGGTCTAAGCTTCTGTCACTCTAGCAACCCACTATAAGCGACTCATGAACGTATTGCAATACCCTACAACGGGAATCCTTCATGTGTGCGCGGCACGGAAGGCACCATAGGACAACACCAAAATAAAACATACAACTCAAACCAATCTAGATCATCAATCAATCCAAAAGACAAAATAAATCTACTCAAGACATCATAGGATGGCAACACATCATTTGATCATAATATGTGGCATAAAGCACCATGTTCAAGTAGGGGATTATAGTGGGGTGTGGGAGAGTGGACCACATAAAAGAAATGAAGATGGTGATGATGATGGTGATGTTGATCAATACGATCACCGTGGCGATGATTCCGCTGATTGCACTCCAGTGCCACCAAGAGAGAGGGGGAGCAGTTCTCCCCTTTGTGCTTCCTCCTCCATGGCCGCCCCCTTATATGGGGCAAGGTTCTTCCTCTGGTCCATGGCCTCCATGATGATGGTGACCCCTCCGACTTCCTCCTCCATGGCCTCTAGTGATGTTGGCCCCCTCCGACAGGGTGCCAGAGAGGGCCTAGATTAGTTTTTCATGGCTACAGAGGCTTACGGTGGTGAAGCACCCGATCTAGGTTTCTTTTCGGGGGTTTCTGTATTTGTAGGAATTTTTGGCGTTGCTTTCACGTCAAGGGGGTCCACGAGGCACCCACAAGGTTGGAGCACCCTCCCGGGGGTAGGGCATGCCACCCGACCTTGTGGAGGCCTCGTGGCTCTTCTAGCCCAACTCTTTTGCTTTGGGGGCTTCTTCTGGTCCATAAAAAATAACCGTAAATTTTCAGGTCATTTGGACTCAGTTTGATATTCTTTTTCTGCAAAACTCAAAAAAGGAAAAAACAGAAACTGGCACTGGCACTGGGCTCTAGGTTAATAGGTTAGTCCCAAACATCATATAAAAAGCATATAAATGCATATAAAACATCCAAGATAGATAATATAATAGCATGAATACTTCATAAATTATAGATGCGCTGGAGACGTATCAACATCCCCAAGCTTAATTCCTGCTCGTCCTCGAGTAGGTAAATGATAACAGAAATAATTTATGAAGTGTGAATGCTAGCAAGTGGACAAGTTTGATCAACGATTATTACAAATACTTTTCTAGCATCATTATATATCATAAACATTAGCTCATCTCATAAAACTTCTCATGATCAAGTAGCAAGCTATTCACAAGTTAAAGTATAGACCATAAAATTTCTTGAAAACAAGCAAACCATGTTCTTAGTCATCAAACAAATTGCAATTCATCCTATTTTTAGGAAGGGTCTATGTAAGAGATTTGATTTAGCAAATCCCACATGCTCAACTATCATATAGTCTTCCACAATTGCTAACACTCACGCGATATTTATGACTACAAAGTTTCAATCGGAAACAGAGAAAGATAGAGGCTTATAGTTTCGCCTCCCAACCTTTTACCTCAAGGGTAATGTCAACAATAATAATTTATGATAACCTACATCCGAGTGGATATATATCCGGATCTCTCCAACACATAGTGCTTGCCAAAAGAAAAGGTGTAAAAAGGAAAGGCGATGATCACCATGACTCTTGTATAAAGGTAGAAGATAAAAGTAAAAGATAGGCCCTTCACAGAGGGAAGCAGAGGTTGCCATGCGCTTCTATGGTTGGATGCACAAAATGTTAATGCAAAAGAACATCACTTTATATTGCCATTTGTGATAAAGACCTTTATTATGCAGTTTGTCACTTTTATTTCATCGATATCACAAGTTCGTATAATGCTTATTTTCTTCACACTAGTAGATCATACATATTTAGAGAGCAATTTTTATTGCTTGCAGCGATGACAACTTACTTGAAGGATATTTCTCAATCCGTAGGTAGGCATGGTGGACTCTCATGGCAAAACTGGTTTAAGGGATGTTTGGAAGCACAAGTAGTATCTCTACTTGTTGCAAAGAATTTGGCTAGCATGAGAGGGAAAGGCAAGCTCAACATGTTAGAGGATCCATGACAATATAACTTCTATTCGGATATAAGAAAACATAACCCATTATGTTGTCTTTCTTGTCCAACCTCAAATTTTTAGCATGTCATATTTTAATGAGTGCTCACAATTACAAAAGATGTCCAGGATAGTATATTCATATGTGAAATCTCTCTTCCTTCAATATTCTTTCACGAATTGTTCAAGTGATCAATACTATGTTTGCTAACTTTCAATAATTTACCACCTATAGTTCTCATAAGTGAAGTCATTACTCCCATCGGATAAGCATATGAAGCATATATAATTTCAGATATATGATATTCAATTGAGTCAACCATTTACTCATAAGATATAAGTGAAGCACACAAGTAGATGACAAACTACTCCAAAAAGATATATGTGAAGAACAATGAGTAGTCAAATAATTAACTAGCCATGGGAGGACTCTCTCTCATTAAAGATTTTAGACCCAATGCTTTTATTCAAACAGAAAGTAAAATGAAAATACGCTCCAAGCAAAACACAAATCATGCGAGGAATAAAAATATAGCGCCAAGTAAGGTATACCGATGGTTTTGAAGAAGAAAGAGGGGATGCCTTCCCGGGCATCCCCAAGCTTAGACGCTTGAGTATTCCTTGAATATTACCTTGGGGTGCCTTGGGCATCCCAAGCTTAGGGTATTTCCACTCCTTATTCTCCTCGTACCAATATCTCACACAAAACTTGAAAACTTCAATCACACAAAACTTAACAGAACTTCGTGAGATGGGTTAGTATGATAAAGAGTAAATCATTCACTTTGGTACTATAAAAGACAAGATTCATAGTTATTCTCACACAATGCCTACTGTACCATATCATTTCTACAATTTATATTGAGCAATATAAGCCATAGAAACTAGAAAACAAGCACACTATGCATTGAAAAAAGAAACTGCCAGAAACGGAATAGTCTGTAATGATCTGAACAACAACCCTACTTATGATACTCAAACAATTCTGAAAAATTAGGACAACATAAGAAAAAAATTTATTAATCCTCTTCAAAAATAATCAGTATTTCATCACGCTTCTGTTAAAAATGAGAATTGTTTTCCTGAGCGGGAAAGTTCCTGTTTTTTAGCAAAATCAAATGAACTATCACCGTAAGCTATCCCAAAGGTCTTACTTGGCACTTTATTGAAATAAAAGCTATAGAACATGATTACTACAGTAGCTTAATTACGTGAACACCCAAAAACAGTAAGGACAAATATTGGGTTGTCTCTCAACAAGCACTTTTTAATGCCTTTTCAGCTAGCCACAATGATTTCAATGATGCTCACATAAAAGATAAGAATTGAAACATGTAGAGACCAGACCTCAAATAGTCTGATCTCTGTGTATAAGTGTCATCCCTGGATCGGTAATGCTGACACACACAGTACTTGAAGGATTTATAACAGAGTGGCAATCACACACTTATTACATCGAATGTCTCAAAGAGAACTTATTATAATAAATATGGCTTAAGACCATCTAATACGATAACAACGGAAGGCTTGGAAGATAAAATGAGTCCATCAACTCCAACAGCATCACTAAGTGAAAGACCACGACCTAAGGCTCCTTACTTGTTGTCTGAAAAGTCTGCAACATGATACGTTGCAGCCCGAAAACGGGTCAGCACATAGAATATGCTGGCAAGGTAACACAAGAGAGTAATGAACAATGTAAACCTATCACTATATGCATATACGGCTGGTGGAGACTGTAAGGTTAAGGTTTTGCGAAAATCCAATTTTTCCCTACTACAAAAGAATAAATTTTATTTAACTATCATGGTAGTAGTTAAACATTGAGAAGGTTCACCCAACACAATCCCAATTAAAAGTAATCATCATTAAACCCAATAAAATTATATTAAGAGTGATGAGATCCACATGATAATCCAAGAACTAGATACTCAAGATGTCCATAACCGGGGACACGGCTAACCATGATTAGTTTGTACACTCTGCAGAGGTTTGTGCACTTTCCCCACAAGAATCTATCTCCTCCGTTGGATTTCTCACACTACATGGTGTTTGAGAAACGGATGACCGAGACACAGTCTTTCAGAAGTGTTAGCACCTTACGATGGGTAGACCGGTACACCTACATCCCCTACATCTGCTAGTCTACCACTTTAAGAGTTCACACGACTTAATCAACTATGCCAGAGCCCATAATGGCATGTGGCTGCACATGAAAGTTTCGAGTATGAATAATCTCATGATCCCTTTGAGCCTGGGTGGCGGTCCATAGGAGAATCACACGGTACCCCGGGATTTCAAAAAATACAGGCAATCACTGGGTTCCCCAGGTGCCTCAATCCACCCAGATGTGTATTAAAGTTGCCACCTTAGTTGAACCATTAAATTAACAATCTCACATCTGTCATGAAAACACCCAAACCCAATCCACGTCTACTAGCATAGCATAGCAATATAAGCAACAAAGAAGTAACTCTCAGGGTTTGATAATAAACAGGTGAATAGGTACTACCTCATCTACTTCCCAAACCCACAATTTATTTCAGATCCTAACCACGCAATGTTTGAGGGTTGATCTAATTCAATGAAAACCGGGTATTAAGAGGTATGATCAAAGTGTTACTTGCCTTGCTGATTATACGTGAAACCTAGAGACTCGATGTAGCACGTTTCGCACTGCGGGTACTCTATCGCAATCAAACAAGCATATAATAAGCAATCAAACAAAAGAACAGATAAAACTCAAATAAGAGATCTAACCAGAAAGCTCAACTTAAGAACTCCGGTTGGCAAAAAGAATCAAATCAAACGAAGCAACAAAACTCAACGGCGAGAGAAACAAGCTTCGTTTACTAATCTGGACCTAGGTGAAATTTTACAGTAGCAAAAACTTGTTTAAGTTGATTAAACGGAAATAGGGTTTCGAGACGAAATTCTAGGCGCTTGAATCGCCTGATTCCGATAAACGAGCGAAAAGTTATACTAAAACGAAAATCGGATCAGGAATCATGATCGAAAATAATCACAGAAAATCCGAGAAAAAGAAAAACTGACGAACAGGCTAACGAATGAACGTTCGTTATCTGCGGCTAAATGGTGAAAACCATTCGTAAAACTGAATGTAAAAACGGGCGTTCTCTAAATAGCTAAACCAAAAAAATAAATCGAACCGGATCTAAAAAAACGAATCTTGGGTTTACGAAATAAAACCGATCGGTTTAAAAAAATCGGCGGCGGCTACCTCGAACTCCGGTGGGGTTCGGCGGGTCGGCGGCGGCGGGGGCTCCAGCGGGGCGGCAGCGCGAGAGGCGGCGCGGGGCGGCGCCGGTGGCGGCGGCGGCGGGTGGCAGGATGACGCTTAGGGTTAGGGTTTGGGTGGCTGGCAGGTTGAACGGGTATCTAGACCCGGCTGGCAAACTCAAGTATCTAGACTGGTTTCTCCTCGTAGGTCAAATCGCTATCTAACTGTATTGCTTCTAGCGGCACTATATCTCTCAAAGGAATTTCAGCCATCTCTGGGTGGCAATTCTTCAACTGAGAAACGTGGAACACATCATGAACTCCGGAAAATCCTTCGGGTAATTCCAACTTGTAAGAAACTTCTCCCATGCGCTCCAAAACTCTGTATGGTCCCACAAAACGTGGTGCTAACTTTCCCTTAACTCCAAAATGCTTCACTCCTCAGAGTGGTGGTACTCGAAGATACGCTTCGTCTCTGACTTCGTAGGTTGTCTCCTTGCGTTTCGAATCCGCATAACTCTTCTGCCTGGATTGGGCTATCTTGAGTCTATCGCGAATCAGCTTAACCTTCTCTTCAGAATCTTTAATGAAATCTGGTCCAAACAACGGCCGGTCTCCAACTTCATCCCACAATAACGGTGTTCTGCACCTCCTTCCATACAGTGCTTCAAAAGGGGCCATCTTCAAACTGGCTTGATAACTGTTGTTATAAGATAACTCTGCATAAGGCAAATTATCGTCCCAACTAGATCCATAGTCTAGCGCACAAGCTCTCAACATGTCCTCCAGAATCTGATTTACTCTTTCAGTCTGTCCATCTGTTTGCGGGTGAAAAGTTGTACTGAACTATAGTCTGGTTCCCAAAGTTTCATGCAACTAATTCCAAAAATTTGAAGTAAACTGGGTTCCTCTATCCGATACAATGGTCCTCGGAACTCCGTGCAAACATACGATCCTGTTCATGTATATCTTTGCCAACTTAGAACTGGTGTAAGTGGTCCTTACTGGGATGAAATGGGCTACTTTCATCAATCGATCAACTACAACCCATATTGAGTCATAGCCTGAACGATTCATGGGCAATCCCGTGATAAAATCCATGCCTAGTTTATCCCACTTCCATTTGGGTATAGGCAATGGTTGTAGCAATCCTGCTGGCTTCTGATGTTCTGCCTTCACTCGCTGACATACATCACAAACTGCTACATACTCCGCAATATCTTTCTTCATACCGGTCCACCAGAACCTATCCTTCAAATCCAGATACATCTTGGTATTTCCTGGGTGAATCGAATATGGCGAATCATGGGCCTCTTGCAAAATCAACTTCCTGATCTTCTGATCTTTTGGCACATATACGCGGTCCTCAAACCATAAAGTATCGTGCTCATCCTCACGAAATCCCTTGGCTTTTCCTTTGCTCATCCTTTCTTTTATTTCGGCAATCTCCTTGTCCGTCTTTTGCGCTTCTCTGATCTTATCCATCAAAGTGGACTGAATCTCCAAAGCTGCTACATAACCTCTCGGAACTGTCTCCAAACATAGCTCACGAAGGCCTTCTGCTAACTCCCTGGGTAATCCTCCGATCATGAGGGTATTGACATGACTCTTGCGGCTCAACGCATCGTCTACTACGTTAGCCTTTCCGGGATGATAGTGCAACTTCATGTCATAATCCTTAATGAGTTCCAACCATCTCCTCTGCTTGAGATTCAACTCCTTCTGTGTGAAGATATACTTCAAACTTTTGTGATCCGTGTATACCTCACAATGGTTTCCGATGAGAAAATGTCTCCATGTCTTCAACGCATGCACTACGGCTGCTAACTCCAAATCATGCGTAGCATAGTTTAACTCATGGGGTTTAAGCTGTCGTGAGGCATATGAAACAACTCTTCCTTCCTGCATAAACACGGCTCCAAGTCCTTGACGAGAAGCATCGCAATACACTTCATAATCCTTGTGTTGATCTGGTAGAATCAACACTGGTGATGTAACCAAGCGTCTCTTCAACTCCTGGAAACTGGCCTCGCATTCCTTAGTCCAATTGAACTTGGTGTCCTTCTTTAACAACTCCGTCATTGGCTTAGCAATCTTTGAGAAATTCTCAATGAACCTGCGGTAGTATCCCGCGAGTCCAAGAAAACTCCGGATCTCCCCAACTATAGTGGGTGCTTCCCAATTTGTCACGGTGACAACTTTGTTGCGGTCTACTGCTATTCCTTCTCCAGATATAACATGTCCAGGAAATCCAAGTTCCTTCAAACAAAACTCACACTTGCTGAACTTGGCGTATAACTGATGTTCCCTTAGCTTCCCAAGTACCAAATGAAAGTGTTCCTTATGTTCTTCTTCATTCTTCGAGTAGACCAGAATATCATCAATGAACACTACGACGAACTTATCCAAAAACTCCATAAACACTTTGTTCATCATGTTCATAAAATAAGAAGGTCCATTAGTCAAGCCAAATGACATAACGGTATACTCATATAGCACATACCTTGTGGTAAAAGCTGTCTTAGGTATGTCCTGCTCTCGAATCTTCAACTGGTGATAACCTGATCGTAGATCGATCTTGGAAAACACCTTAGCTCCTTGCAACTGATCAAACAAATTATTGATCATCGGCAGTGGGTACTTGTTCTTGATCGTTACTTCATTTAATCCACGATAGTCAACAACCATCCTTAACGATCCATCCTTCTTCTCCACTAGAAGTACTGGTGATCCCCAAGGTGACGAGCTTGGGCGAATATATCCCTTATCCAGTAACTCCTTAATCTGCTTCTTAATTTCCTCTAAATCCTGTGCGGGCATCCTGTATGGTCTCTTAGATATTGTCCCTGTGCCTGGCAAAAGCTCTATAAAAAACTCTATGTCTCTATCCGGTGGCATGCCTGGCAACTCTTCTGGAAATACATCCGGAAATTCCTTCACCACTGGTACTTCCTCCTGTACTACTCTCGATAAGCAATTTACTTGAGTCCTATTCGGCACATGCCGGGATACATACTTGATCCTTCTTCCTTCTGGGGTGGTGAGTAAAATCGTCTTACTTGCGCAATCGATGTTTCCTCCATACATCGATAGCCAATCCATACCCAGAATCACATCCAAATCTTGCAATTCCAAAATTATCATATCGGAGGGGAAAACATGCCTACCTATGGCCAATGGCATCTGAAAACATCCATGGCTTGCCATATACTCTGCTCCGGGTGAGGTTACTAGCATGGGTGTCTTAAGTACTCTAGTGGGCAACTTATACTTATCCACAAATCCCCTCGAATGTATGAATGCGATGCACCCATATCAAAAAGAACAACTGCAGTAAATGACTCAACTAAAAACTTTCCAATTACTGCGTCTAGCTGGGCTTCGGTCTCCTCCACGTTAACGTGGTTCACTTGTCCCCTATTGAAAGGGTTTAGCTTCTTCCCAGAGTTTCCATTGCCATTTCCATTCTTAGCTTCAGGACATTCATTGGCGTAATGTCCGGTCTTCTGACACTTGTAGCAAGTAACGTGGTTTAGATCCTTCTTGGTGGGTGGTGCCGGGTTGGAATGGTTCTGTCCGCTACTTCCTCCATTACCATTGCCGTTCTTGGGGCCACTATGGTTGTGCGAACTTCCTCCATTATGTGTGTGGACTCCATGGTTATGAACAAGTCCTCCCGAGTTTGGGGTGAAACGAGGTCTCTGCTGGGCTCCAGAATTATAGTTCCCCTGTCCATACTTCCTCTTGTGGCTATCAGTCTGCTGCTGCTTCCCTTCAAGCATGAGAGCTCTATCCACCAACTCCTGGTAGTTATTGAAATTTGCTACCATCAGCTGCATGCTTAGCTCATCATTCAGTCCCTCCAGAAAATTCTCCTTAGCTGCATCCGTAGTAACGTCATCTGGAGCATAACATGCTAACTTACTAAACTCATCCACATACTGGCCAAAAGTGCGTCCTCCTTGGCGTAAGTTGCGAACCTCACGCTTTTTCATGGCCATAGCTCATGCTGATACATGGGCAGTACGGAAAGCTTGCTGGAACTGATCCCATGTGACAGTGGCTATAGGATAAGTGACAGTGTAATTCTCCCACCATGAGGCTGTTGGTCCATCCAATTGGTGTGCGGCAAAATGCACCTTCTCAGCACCTGTGCATCCTGCAGTGGTTAACTCCCTTCCAATCCTGCAGAGCCAATCATCTGCAACTATGGGCTCGGTACTACTAGAGAACACCGGCAGCTGCAACCTCAGAAAATGGGCTAAGTTGTCAACTGCTGGTGGTGGTGGTGGGTTGTTGTTGTTGCCTTGGTTCTGAACTAACAGCTGCATCAGGGTATTCTACTGCTGGATCAACTGAGTGAGCTCCGATGGAAAGGTAAATCCGGAGTCATGTCTCAGAGGCATCTGAGGGTTTTAGAGAGAATAGAATAGAATAGAATGAGGTCTAGTGAGAAAACACTACCCATATGCACATGAGACAAAAACAATCATATCACTCAATCAATCAAGGAAGGCATACAATCGGTCTAGAACTATCGTTACAAAGTGCTTGGACTATACTATTTACATGCTAGACTACTACTACTGCTTTGGTGGTCAACTAGAAATATTGATCGGTTGAAGACTCCATGACATCTGCTCTAGCTTCATCAACATAGTCATCATCGCTATTCACAAGTTAAAGTATAGACCATAAAATTTCTTGAAAACTAGCAAACCATGTTCTTAGTCATCAAACAAATTGCAATTCATCCTATTTTCAGGAAGGGTCTATGTAAGAGATTTGATTTAGCAAATCCCACATACTCAACTATCATATAGTCTTCCACAATTGCTAACACCCACGCGATATTTGTGGCTACAAAGTTTCAATCGAACACAGAGAAAGATAGAGGCTTATAGTTTCGCCTCCCAACCTTTTACCTCAAGGGTAATGTCAACAATAATAATTTATGATAACCTACATCCGAGTGGATATATATCTGGATCTCTCCAACACATAGTGCTTGCCAAAAGAAAAGGTGTAAAAAGGAAAGGTGATGATCACCATGACTCTTGTATAAAGGTAGAAGATAAAAGTAAAAGATAGGCCCTTCACAGAAGGAAGCAGAGGTTGCCATGCGCTTCTATGGTTGGATGCACAAAATGTTAATGCAAAAGAACATCACTTTATATTGCCATTTGTGATAAAGACCTTTATTATGCAATTTGTCACTTTTATTTCATCGATATCACAAGTTCGTATAATGCTTATTTTCTTCACACTAGTAGATCATACATATTTAGAGAGCAATTTTTATTGCTTGCAGCGATGACAACTTACTTGAAGGATATTTCTCAATCCATAGGTAGGCATGGTGGACTCTCATGGCAAAACTGGTTTAAGGGATGTTTGGAAGCACAAGTAGTATCTCTACTTGTTGCAAAGAATTTGGCTAGCATGAGAGGGAAAGGCAAGCTCAACATGTTATAGGATCCATGACAATATAACTTCTATTCGGATATAAGAAAACATAACCCATTATGTTGTCTTTCTTGTCCAACCTCAACTTTTTAGCATGTCATATTTTAATGAGTGCTCACAATTACAAAAGATGTCCAGGATAGTATATTTATATGTGAAATCTCTCTTCCTTCAATATTCTTTCACGAATTGTTCAAGTGATCAATACTATGTTTGCTAACTTTCAATAATTTACCACCTATAGTTCTCATAAGTGAAGTCATTACTCCCATGGGATAAGCATATGAATCATATATAATTTCAGATCTATGATATTCAATTGATTCAACCATTTACTCATAAGATATAAGTGAAGCACACAAGTAAATGACAAACTACTCCAAAAAGATATATGTGAAGAACAATGAGTAGTCAAATAATTAACTAGCCATGGGAGGACTCTCTCTCATTCAAGATTTTAGACCCAATGCTTTTATTCAAATAGAAAGTAAAACGAAAATACGTCCAAGCAAAACACAAATCATGCGACGAATAAAAATATAGCACCAAGTAAGGTGTACCGATGGTTTTGAAGAAGAAAGAGGGGATGCCTTCCGGGGCATCCCCAAGCTTAGACGCTTGAGTATTCCTTGAATATTACCTTGGGGTGCCTTGGGCATCCCCAAGCTTAGGGTATTTCCACTCCTTATTCTCCTCGTATCAATATCTCACACAAAACTTGAAAACTTCAATCACACAAAACTTAATGGAACTTCATGAGATGGGTTAGTATGATAAAGAGTAAATCATTCACTTTGGTACTATAAAAGACAAGATTCATAGTTATTCTCAAAAAATGCCTACTGTACCATATCATTTCTACAATTTATATTGAGAAATATAAGCCATAGAAACTAGAAAACAAGCAGACTATGTATTGAAAAAAGAAACTGCCAGAAACGGAATAGTTTGTAATGATCTGAACAACAACCCTACTTATGATACTCAAAAAATTCTGAAAAAATTAGGACAACATAAGAAATTTGTTTATTAATCCTCTTCAAAAATAATCAGTATTTCATCACGCTTCTGTTAAAAATGAGAATTGTTTTCCTAAGCGGGAAAGTTCCTGTTTTTTAGCAAAATCAAATCAACTATCACCGTAAGCTATCCCAAAGGTCTTACTTGGCACTTTATTGAAACAAAAGCTATAGAACATGATTACTATAGTAGCTTAATTATGTGAACACCCAAAAACAGTAATGACAAATATTGGGTTGTCTGTCAACAAGCACTTTTTTAATGCCTTTTTAGCTAGCCACAATGATTTCAATGATGCTCACATAAAAGATAAGAATTGAAACATGTAGCGACCAGACCTCAAATAGTCTAATCTCTGTGTATAAGTGTCATCCCTGGATTGGTAATGCTGACACACACAGTACTTGAAGGATTTATAACAGAGTGGCAATCACACAATTATTACATCGAATGTCTCAAAAGAGAACTTATTACAATAAATATGGCTTAAGGCCATCTAATACAATAACAGCGGAAGGCTTGGAAGATAAAATGAGTCCATCAACTCCAACGGCATCACTGAGTGAAAGACCACGACCTAAGGCTCTTTACTCGTCGTCTGAAAAGTCTGCAACATGATACGTTGCAGCCCGAAAACGGGTCAACACATAGAATATGCTGGCAAGGTAACACAAGAGAGTAATGAACAATGTAAACGTATCACTATATGCATATACGGCTGGTGGAGCCTGTAAGGTTATGGTTTTGCGAAAAGCCAATTTTTCCCTACTGCAAAGGAATAAATTTTATTTAACTATCATGGTAGTTGTTAAACATTGAGAAGGTTCACCCAAAACAATCCCAATTAAAAGTAATCATCATTAAACCCAATAAAATTATATTAAGAGTGATGAGATCCACATGATAATCCAAGAACTAGATACTCAAGATGTCCATAACCGAGGACACGGCTAACCATGATTAGTTTGTACACTCTGCAGAGGTTTGTGCACTTTTCCCCACAAGACTTGATCTCCTCTGTTGGATTTATCGCACTACATGGTGTTTGAGAAACGGATGACCGAGACACAGTCTTTCAGAAGCGTTAGCACCTTACGAGGGTAGACCAGTACACCTACATCCCCTACATCTGCTAGTCTACCACTGTAAGAGTTCACACGACTTAATCAACTATGCCAGAGCCCATAATGGCATGTGGCTGCACACGGAAGTTTCAAGTATGAATTATCTCATGATCCCTTTGAGCCTGGGTGGTGGTCCATAGGAGAATCACATGGTACCCCGGGATTTCCAAAAATACAGGCAATCACTGGGTTCCCCAGGTGCCTCAATCCACCCAGATGTGTATTAAAGTTGCCACCTTAGTTGAACCATTAAATTAACAATCTCACATCTATCATGAAAACACACAAACTCAATCCACGTATACTAGGATAGCATAGCAATATAAGCAACGTAGAAGCAACTCCCAGGGTTTTTATAATAAACAGGTGAATAGGTACTACCTCATCTACTTCCCAAACCCATAATTTAATTCAGATCCTAACCATGCAATGTTTGAGGGTTGATCTAATGCAATGAAAACTGGGTATTAAGAGGTATGATCAAAGTGTTACTTGCCTTGCTGATTATCTGCGAAACCTAGAGACTCAATGTAGCACGCTTCGCACTCCAGGTACTCTATCACAATCAAACAAGCATACAATAAGCAATCAAACAAAAGCGCAGGTAAAACTCAAATAAGAGATCTAACCAGAAAGTTCAACTTAAGAACTCCGGTTGGCAGAAAGAATCAAATCAAACGAAACAACAAAACTCAAACGACGAGAGAAACAAGCTTCGTTTACTAATCTGGACCTAGGTCAAATTTTACAGTAGCGAAAACTGGTTTAAGTTGATTAAACGGAAATTGGACTTCGAAACGAAACTCTAGGCGCTTGAATCGCCTAATTCTGATAAACGAGCGAAAAGTTATACTAAACGAAAATCGGATCAGGAATCGCGATCGAAAATAATCACAGAAAATCCGATAAAAAGAAAAACTGACGAACAGGCTAACGAACGGACGTTCGTTATCTGCGGCTAAACGGTGAAAACCGTTTGTAAAACCGATCGTAAAATGGGTGTTCGCTAAATAGCTAAACCGAAAAAAATAAACCGAACATGATCTAAAAACGAATCTTGGGTTTACGAAATAAAATCGATCGGTTTTTTAAAGAAAATCGGCGGCGGCTACCTCAAACTCCGGTGGGGTCCGGTGGGTCGGCGGCGACAGGGGCTCCGGCGGGGCGGCGGCGACCTCCGGCGAGAGGCGGCGCGGGGCGGCGCGGGTGGCGGCAGCGGCTGCGGCGGGTGGCGGGGCGTCACTTAGGGTTAGGGTTCGGGTGGCTGGCGGGTTGAGCGGGCCTCGGGGCGGCGGCTTATAAAGGCCTGGCCCGAGAAATCCTGGCCGAATACGGCCCCAAGTCGGTTGGCTTTTTTAAACAATTTCTACGCGTAGAAAAAAGGGAAAAAAAACTAAACGGACTCCAAAGATCCCGAAATAAATTTTCCCCGTCCTCTAAAAATAAGCCGGACAAGGTGAACATTTATTTGGGCCTAAAATGCAATTTTGGAAAACGCATATTTTTCCTAATTCAAATAAAATAGTGACAAAACTCCGAATAAAAATCTTGTTTGATTTTAATATTAAATCTCTGATATTTCTTTATTTTGAGGAAGTCATTTTATCCTCTCTCTTTTATTTTTTTATAAAAGAAATATTTTAGAGAAAATAATTAAAATCAAACGATCCTCTTTTCATAATTCGAGAAAATCTCAAATATGAAAATAACGAAATCCCAATTCTCTCCATAGGTCCTTGAGTTGCTTGGAATTTCTAGGATCAACCAAAATGCAATAAAACGTGATATGCAATGATTAAATAATGTATAACATTCCAAATTGAAAATTTCGGATGTTACAAAACATAATGGGAGCATCGTGAAGAATATGACTAGCACATTTAAGTCTAACACACTTCCTATGCATAGGGATTTTCTGAGAAAACAACTTTTGGGAACAAGAATCAACTAGCATAGGGAGGCAAACACAAGCATAACTTCAAGATTTTCAATACATAGAGAGTAAAGTTGATATTATTGCAACTCCTACAAGCATATATTCCCCCTCATAATAAATTTCAGTAGAATTATGAATGAAATCAACAATATAGCTACCACACAAAGCATTCTTTTCATGATCCACAAGCATAGTAATTTTACTACTCTCCATATAAGCAAATTTATTCTCATGAATAGTAGTGGGAGCAAACTCAACAAAATAACTATCATGTGAGGCAAAATCCAATTGAAAATTTAAATCAAGATGACAAGTTTCATGGTTATCATTATTCTTTATAGCATTTTATCACAATAATCATCATAGATAGAAACTTTGTTATCATAATCAATTAGGTCTCTTCCGAAATAGTGGAATCATCATTAAATAAAGTCATGACCTCTCCGAATCCACTATAAATATTATAAGATTCAACACCCTCCAAAAAAGTGGGATGGTTACCTAGAGTTGAAACTCTTCCAACCCCACTTTCAATGATAATTTTATTCATACTCTAAAAGATATAAGTGAATTTCATAGAGCATTCTACAAATAATATATATATATATATTTATCAATATCCAAGCTCAAAATATATAAGTGAAACACACGAAGCATTCTATAAAGCCGTACTCAAAATATTTAAGTGAAGCACAAAGAGCATTCTAAAAATCATTGAAGGGCTATCTCACACTAGCATGGATCATAATGGAAAGGAAAGGGAAGATAAACTAAAGAGACACATATCATGTGAACAAAACAAAAACCGAGGTATAGCGATAATTGTTGAAGAAGAAAGATGGGGTGCCAACCGAGGCATCCCACGCTTAGATACTCGAGTATACTTGAAATATTTACTTGGGGTACCTTGGGCATCCCCAAGATTGAACTCTTGCCTCTCCTTATTCTTCTCATATCGATAACTCCTCGTTCTTCGAACACTTCATCCACACAAAACTCAACAAAAAACTTTGTGAGATCCGTTAGTATAATAAAGCAAATCACTATGTTTAGGTACTGTTGTAAACCATTCCAATTTCATATTAGCATTATATGTACTGTATTCCAACTTAACCATGGTTCATACCCCCCGATACTACACATAGATTCATTAATATAAGTGAACAACACATAGAAAACAGAATTTGTCAAGAACAGGACAGTCTGTAGAAATCTGGACCTTTCCTATACTTCTATAACTCCAAAAATTCTAAACAATTAGGACAATCTAAAAAATTGTAGAGCAGTATCATGTCAAGATTTCAAGATTTTATCATGCTCGAGTAAAAACCGAAAATTAGAAGACTACAGAAAAAGTTTCTATTTTTCTGCTGCACACACCAAACAAGCAATTTAAACACTCTAAAGCCAAACCATGACACATTATTTTTATAATACAATGAATATATACAAGGGGATACTTATTTTTTAGAAATTTCCATGAAAAATTCTACATTGTTTCCATGAGCATGAACACAAGTGTTCAAGGTTGACCCTCATTTCTCCAATGCATAACCTTCCAATCACTTCTCTTTTTGAAAAAGTTTTTAGGCATAAGGGGCAAGTAATTTTTTTTGTATTTTACAATTTGCAATTTTTTGTTCGTTTCATCAACAACTAAACGAACACAAAATCTACTTAGTGAAGAATGCAAACAAGCATACACGAGAATACCAACCTCATGCTATTGCTCCCCGGCAACGTGCCAGAAAAGAGCTTGATAATGCTCAAGTGCAAGGAATCATCGTAGCAATTTCCAAATGTGGAAGTGATAAGCATGGAGTGTCGAACCCACAAGGAGCTATAGGTAAGATCAATATTCTCTCAAGTCCTTACTGCCACTGATACGACTCTACGTACACCGAACGTTTGCTTCCAACTAGAAACGACCAATAAAACTACGTTGTGGGTATGAAGAGAATAAATTTGCATGATATCGGAGAACTAAAATATGAAAATAGGTTCTGTTAATATAAAGTTAGAATAAATTACTATATATTATAAATGGAGAGTGTGGAATAATGATGGGTTGGTGTGCGGAATTATCCTAGGCAATTGTTAACAAGATTGGTAGTCATCATTGTAATTTCGTATTAGGGAGAGGCATTAGCTAACATACATTATCCTCTTGGATCATATCCACTTATGATTGGAACTCTAGCAAGCATCCGCAACTACTAAAAATCACTAAGCTAAAACCCAACCATAGCAATAAAGCATAAAGTCCCCTTTATCCCATATGCAAAACCCCCCTTACTCGGGCTTAAGCTTCTGTCACTCTACACTAGTATAGGTCGGTGCTATACAAATGGTTTTTAACCCCTTTCCGTGATGACATTTGGAACCGTCGCCAAGTGAGTGTGGGCGATAGGGGGTCCTTCCCACACGACCCAGAAATTGTCGGGGATAGGCCCTCCTGGGACACATGCTGGGGCCGTGTGCGATCGGGCAACGCATCGAAACCCAATCATTTCCGTAGGTATGTACATCCCACACGGCGAATCCCAGAAAAACATTCCGTTGGTATGTACATCCCACACGGTGAATCCCAGAAAAACATTTCCGTAGGTATGTACATCACACACGGTGTATCCCAGAAAAACATTTCCGTATGCATGTACATCCCACACGGTGAATCCCAAAAAAAACATTTCCATAGGTATGTATATCACACAGTCAATCCAAGGAGTACGTTTTCGTTCTTATGTACATCCCACACAGTCCATCCAGGGAAAATATTTCCGTTCTTATGTACATCCCACACAGTTTTATGTGTAGGCTCATGGGTGAAAGGTGTAACTATCACACAGGGTCTACCTTGGTTAACTGTTTGCTCTTATCAACTACATCACACACAATTTGATGAAGAAAATTGTGTGGGATTGGGCTATCCATCGCAAGTGCTTTTACTGCTAGAACCGTTTGTAAAGGTCCATGACACATTTAGTAGGTTTATTAGTTTACAATTAATAATTCTAGTATTACGCAAATTCAAATTTCATGTCGAACAACTATTTGCCAATTTCATATCGGGCACATAAATATATTATAACATCACGGTACGATAGCTACATGAAAAGAACACAGTACAACATATAGCTAGTTCAACTTCGTAAGAACAATATATTCATTCCCCTAATCGAGATCATCCAGGCTTGTCTGCTTTCAGTTCAGTAAGAACCTGTTTTGCACAGGCCAACTGGGAAAGTGCCTCCTCCTTCGCCAACACCATCTTAGCAAAGTCTAATTTAAAAAAATTGAGCTCATTCTCCACCTTCCTCTATTTATCCCGCATCTTCAAATAATCTTCAGCGTTGACAACACTTTCTCTAAGCCTACGTCTGTTCTCTTCCTCATGGATGGTCTAGAGCTTCGCTAGGCACATCTACAAAGACTGTGGCCACTCTTGATCAACCCAATGCAAGTAAGAACACTTCCATTCATCCTATAATATTTAAAACTAGATCAGTAACAATTGTAGGGGAAATGGGTTTATAGCAACATAGAAAATTACCAATGCTTATTTTGAAAAACTGAAGAAACATGTTAATTATGACATATCTTCTGAAAAAGATCAATGTGCAAATGAATTAATTGCTACCGAGACAACAACCAAATTCTGGAACATTAGAAGATATAATTAACTACAACAATGCTACAAGTTCTTACTCATGTACAATAAATAAAAAATTGAACATTTTATGAGGAGGTAAATATAACTGCAATAGCATAGCGATAATGTTTGGATGACAGCAAATTGATACTAACAGGTGTGTACATGCAAAAGTTTAGTAACATAGAACTAATAGCACTAAGGCCGTTCACTATGTATGCCAAAACTGGGGTAAAGACAATTGTTGCTACATCTCGCACCGGTGCCCTGCACTGGCGAGCCGATGCAGCAGAAAAAAATCAGGGACCCGGACTTCGGAGCACGTAGTTGCTTCGATGCCCCGTTCCTTCATGCCAAAAAGATTTAGTATTTTACTACTTGGCTGCTCGGATGTGTGGACCAAAGTTGGCTGCACAAACTGCTGAAGCGGTGCCAAATAATTTTCTTATGGCACCGCTGATGAGATGGCAACAATTTGAGAAACTAGGTACAAACTGTGACGCTCTCTTAGGATGCGTTTGGTTGAAGGTGTGGTATGAATGGGTTGGGACCGTGACAGTGTCTGAATCACATCTAACAAATGATTTGTAACAATGAAAGAGGGTCTAACTTTCTCTGCACATGCCAGAAACTTCCTGCCACTGTCCACAGATTCAAACGCAACTAGCTTCATGCATGGAGATTGATGGTGACAACGAGCAGATAGATCTTCAGCCACCCCGCTCCATTCATTGCCATTGATGGTCCTAGGGAGCTACAAGAGGAAGAAATGACTCAAATCAACCGCTGGGTAAAAATCCTACATTCCAAGTCATAGCCTGACAGAGAGAATAGAGGCATACCCGGGTGGTGAAGGAGTCGTCGTCGGAGGAGGAACCGCTTGTAACACCCACGACGTGGCTATATCTCCCACGTGTCGGAGCACGACTTAGAGGCATAACTGCATAGTAGGCATGTCGCAAGAGGGGTAATCTTTACACATCCGATGTACTGAATAAGAGAGGCGATAAAGAGTTGGCTTACAATCGCCACTTAACACAATACATAGATATAGCATTACATCATTCAAATACAATCAAGGTCCGACTACGGAACCAACATAAAGAAGGACCATCCCTAATGCTAGATCCATGATCGCCCCAACTGGGCTCCACTACTGATCAAAAGGAAACGAAACACAAGAACGAATCACCGGGTAAGAACATTGATGGAAAAGAATGGAGAGACTCCACATCCATAAGATGGATACTTGATTAAGAAATCTTAGTCCTCGAAGAAAAGGGGTGGGAGGGCGGGAAAACAAAGGCAACTTGGGGACATATGCAACGAACAACATTGGGAAAACCGAGAGGTGATCTTGCGGATGTTGAAATGACCGGATCCACTTGAAGAGAAACACGCCGGTTGAAAAGCATTGACATGACAATCTCGATTATCATCAAGGATTGGTATTCACATCGGAGTATGAGAACACCGTTTAGGAAAGGTATGGAATCAACACTTGACTTCGAAGCAACTCGAATACCACAATAGAAAGCAAAAAGAAAGGATTGGCTTGCAAAATAAGCCGGAACAAACATATGATAGACCCCATATCATATCATGTGTCTGTTGGAAAGATATTCTAGGAGCTACTTGAATTCCCACTTATAAAATCCGGAAACTCTCTGGTTATGCAATCAGGTGTTGGGTATACAGGGGAAGCAAAATATCTCACCCAAAACTAGCAAATCCTACATCCAGCTGTATCCATCCTTCAACACATAACCAAGAACCCTTCAGAAATCATTTACCTCAACCTTCGAAAAGCATCCGTTATACGAGTTATGGCAATACTCCCGAACTCCCGCCCCAGTACTGGGTGGCGTCGAGGTTATCTCACCAACAACTACATAAGAGAGATTTTCGATGTCGGCGA
The DNA here is from genome assembly GCF_002162155.2 of Triticum dicoccoides. NCBI lineage: Eukaryota > Viridiplantae > Streptophyta > Magnoliopsida > Poales > Poaceae > Triticum > Triticum dicoccoides. Next base: position 382,662,115 of record NC_041392.1, on the reverse strand, counting down.
ACTCAGGTATTCCAGAACTGCAACGATAAAATTGTGACAACAACACCTCGGAGCTCAACTCCCCGGGACACTAGCACAACCCCTAAATGTCAGGAGGCACCAAGAACAATGTTCTCGTCACAAAACCATCGAAACGATTCCAAGATAACCGAGTAATCCTAAAAAAATTCGTGAAATTTGAGGAGAGAAAAGTCAAAACTTCTACGTCAGGAGGCCTCACCAGAGCGATGAAGGGACTGAGGAGTAAAAAGAATCCTACTCTCCGATATATATAATCCTAAGACTCCAAACATTTTGTTCTAGACTCAACAACGTCAGCAATTCGATCAAGCAGGGGGCTCCTAAGTTGGGGATGGCTCTGATTACCAACTTGTAACACCCACGATGCGGCTATATCTCCCACGTGTCGGAGCACAACTTAGAGGCATAACATCATAGTAGGCATGTCGCAAGAGGGGTAATCTTTACACATCCCTTGTACTGAATAAGAGAGGGTATAAAGAGTTGGCTTACAATCTCCACTTCACACAATACATAAATATAGCATTACATCATTCAGATACAATCATGGTCCAACTACGGAACCAAAATAAAGAAAGACCACCCCTAATGCTAGATTCCTAATCAAGGTCCAATTGTGATGAAACACAACAATGAAAAGGTCTTCATCAAGCTCCCACTTGAGCTGGTTTGCATCACCTGCACTAGTATCATCGGCACCTGCAACTGTTTTGGAAGTATCTGTGAGCCACGAGGACTGACAATGTCACACCTGCGAGATCAAGACTATTTAAGCTTATGGGTAGGAAAAAGGGTAGTGAGGTGGAGTTGCAGCAAGCACTAGCATATATGGTGGCTAACTTACACAAATGAGAGCGAGAAGAGAAGCAAAGCACGATCGTGAACTAGAAGTGATCAAGAAGTGATCCTGAAACTACTTACGTTCAAGCATAACACAAGAGCCGTGTTCACTTCCCGAACTCCACCAGAAAGAGACCATCACGGCTACACACGCGGTTGATTCATTTTAATTAAGTTAAGTGTCAAGTTCTCTACAACCGGATATTAACAAATTCCCATCTGCCCATAACCGCGGGCACGGCTTTCGAAAGTTCAAACCCTGCAGGGGTGTCCCAACTTAGCCCATCACAAGCTCTCACAGTCAATGAAGGATATTCCTTCTCCCGAGAAGACTCGATCAGTCTCGAATCCCGGTTACAAGACATTTCAACAATGGTAAAACAAGACCAGCAAAGCCGCCCGAATGTGCCTACAAATCCCGATAGGAGCTGCACATATCTCGTTCTCAGGGCACACTGGATGGGCAAGACGTCGGGTTGGCATAGACCCTGGTTGCCCAGGGGGCGCCGGACATCGCTCAGGTTGGACCAACACTTAGAGAAGCACTGGCCCGGGAGGGGTTAAAATAAAGATGACCCTCGGGCTCCGGAAACCCAAGGGAAAAAGACTAGGTGAGGCAAATGTAAAACCAAGGTTGGGCCTTGCTGGAGGAGTTTTATTCAAAGCGAATTGTCAAGGTATTCCCATAACACCCAACCATGTAAGGAACGCAAAATGATGGAACATAACACCGGTATGACGGAAACTAGGGCGGCAAGAGTGGAACAAAACACCAGGCATAAGGCCGAGCCTTCCACCCTTTACCAAGTATATAGATGCATTAATTAAACAATGTATATGTAGTGATATCCCAACAATATCCATGTTCCAACATGGAACAAACTTCATCTTCACCTGCAACTAGCAACGCTATAAGAGGGGCTGAGCAAAGCGGTAACATAGCCAAACAACGGTTTGCTAGGACAAGGTGGGTTAGAGGCTGGACATGGCAACATGGGAGGCATGATATAGCAAGTGCTAGGTATCGCAGCATAGAAATAGAGCGAGCAACTAGCAAGCAAAGATAGAAGTGATTTCGAGAGTATGGTCATCTAGCCTGAGATCCCGCAAGGAAGAAGAACGAGTCCATGAAGAAGACAAACGGACCTAGTTGAACGGATCCTCACAAATGCGACGTTATCGGAACTAACCCGAAGAAGTAACACCAGAAAGAATCAAACAACATAGTAAACAACCACCACATAATCATGGCATGATGCAGAACCAAGTATGATGCATGTCCGGTTTAAAGAGTCATGGCATGGCAAAATGCACAAACAATCCTACAAATTAAGTGGAGCTCAATGTGCAACGAGTTGCATATTGACGAAACACCACAACAAGTGATTTAGTTGGAATCTCGTTTATGTACCCAACAATATTAAACGTTGATTTACATGGCAAGAGGCGAAGCAAATGAAAACTACCTATCTAGGCAAGTTTAAATGAGGCCGGAACAACAAGCAACAAGTCCGGAAAATCCTCATGTGCATATTAATGGATTTGGTACTGTTCTGACCTAAACACATTTTTAGGGTTGTTAAACATGCAAAGTGATGCCACCATGTTAAACTAGGCATTTTTCTACCCCATTTACATATAAAGTTTGTTAAGTTTGGGGCTACGGTTATTTAGTTATGAAAGAAAACATTTTAGCATGGCATTTAAGCAAATTAATACAAAGAGCAGTTTAAACATTTTAAACATGGTTGAAAGTTGGAAATTATGAAACTAGACACAATTTTAAGCATTGTTCATATATAAAGTTTTTACAAAAGATGCATGGTTGGTGATTTATTAAATGCATGTTGCTTGGGGGTGTTCTGCAAAACAGCGTTCTCTGGAATAAATACTAAATCCGTCCGGGGAAAAAAACATGCGTTTGGCCGAATCTTGAATAGGTTGGGGCAACCAGAGAAAGAAAGAATAAAAAAACAAAGGAGGCGCTGGGCCTCACCATGTGGCAAGGCCCGGTCAGAGCAACAGCTTGAGGAGGGTGGTAACTGGGCTACTCCTGGCTTGAGGGCCAGGACACGGTCCAGCGGCTGGCGGGCGAGCGAGTCTAGCGAGGCAGGGGACGAGAGGACCGGTCAACGCGCTCGGACGAGCGGCTGCTACTCATTGCAGAACAATAGAGGCTGCAACAGAACTTGATGCGCGGGCGACGCTGGAAGCGGAGAAACGATGCAATGACGAGGGCGGCGCGCCGGCATGAGGCAGAGGAAGCAGACGCGAAGGCCGACGGCAGGGGAACACATCTGGGCGGTGGAGGCCGGGATCAGGGGACTTGACATGGCGGTGGCTTGAAAGTGAGCGGCAGCTCGACGCAGGGGACTCAACGACTCACGCGATGCGGGGGAAGTAGGCGCGCGGCTTCGGTCGCTTGTCTCCCGCGTAGACGAGGATGAGGCAGGAGGTGGAGCAAGGTAGCCGTGGCGGCGGCTTCGATCAAACGGCCGGTGAGGTCGGGCAGCAACGGGGGAGACGCGAGGCGAGGCAGGGGAAGCCTCGGGCACCATCGCTTGGTTCTTGGGAGGAAGAGAGAGGCCGACGGGTTAGAGATAGAAAAGAGAAGAGAGAGGGCATGGGGAGTGGCTGGCGTGACCTTGAGCAAGGCGGCGAGGTTGCTCTGCTGGTCCGGCGAGGAAGAACGGGGTCAGGGAGGTCCTCGTCTGTCCTGGAAGGAGGTTCGGGCGGCGCGAAGGGTCGAGGCCGAGTGCTCCTGCTCGATCTGAAGGTGGCCGCGGGGATTGATCGAGAGGAGGAGGAGGTTGGTGGCTGGGAGATCGGTGGAGAGCGCTTGTTCCTCGGTCAGAGGGAGGGAGGATTTGAAGGGAGCCATGGGAGGGCTCTGGTTGGTGGGGATCGATGGATTGGGCAGGGGAGATCCCGAGGGGGATTTGGTGGGGTGACGGCAGCGGCGACGGGTGGATGGGACAAGGTCCCTAATTTCTAGAGTTAGACCGAATCTATATATAGCCAGTGGGTTTTTGGTAGGGGCTAGCTCGTCCCTCCGATCGAAATCGGACGTTCGAGAAAAAAATAGGTAGGGAGTCCAAAAATAAAAATGGCGATGTTTTGTAGATGTTTGGGGATGTTCTGAGTCCAACGGTGACAACTGTCCGGGTCGGGTCCGGGACAGCTTTCGGACGCGCGCGCGAGGAGGACCCCGGGCTGACGAGAGAGGTTAGGTTGAGCCTGGCGGTATGTAGTGGACTGTGTAGATGGTCTAGGGAGGAAAAAGAGGGAAATCCCGACACATGTTTCCGGATACCGGAAACGTAAAACCTATGACGGGCTATACTGCCGCTATAGTTATCCGTTGGGGCACCAACGAACTCCGAATGTGATTAAAGTTGGCAGGCGGTCTATCTACACTATAACAACACCACATGCCAACTTTCAACCCATTCCGAGAACATTTTCCGGACACTTATAAAATAATATTTCGGACGTGCCGCGGGCGCGTGCAAGTGTGTCAGGGCTCAGAACGGACAACAGACGGAACTGGAAGACCCGGACGGATGCAAGTTTCAAAAACATGCAGATGCAATGCGGATGATGACATGGCAAGATGCAACACGCAAGCAAATGACATGGCAAAGACATCGAATAATTGGAAGACACCTGGCACATCGGTCTCGGGGCGTCACAACACTCCACCACTACGAGAGGATCTCATCCCGAGATCTAGGATGGCACCGGAGTTAAACGGAAGAGGAAAATAAGAGGTAAAACTAAGTTGCTTCTTTGACAAACGAGTGAAACCAAAGAACCTTGAGAGGTTAAACCATTTCGAGGAAAGAACACAACGGAGATGAACAAAGTTGAAAGCACTCCGTTGTGAAAGAGGAACAAGGAAGAACAAATTCGGGCAACACTCTGGTTGAAAAGTGATACGAAACTTGATAAGATGAAAAGAACTTGAGCAGAGGGCACAACACTCCCGTTAAATGGATAAGCATGAAAAGAACACGATCCTCACAACTCGAGATGATGAGAGGAGAGAGCAACAACACAATGCCTCCGGAAGAAGAAAGAATGGAATGAAATGAACGGAGGGAAACAAGATCTTGAGAGAGCACGTTTGCAACAAATGCTAGAACGGAGTTGTTGGAAAACCAACAACGAAACGAATAAGTTTGTAGTGGGCTTATGGAAAACATCTCGAAAACTTGAGGTGAAATTCTGCCACTACCGAAAAAAACAATGGATTGGATTGATATGAACAAGAGACGAGATACTTATTTCATCGGGAGGATAAATGAAGAATTTGGGTCATTTATGAGCACCATAATTAGCAACAATCCTTAGGGAAAGCTTTAGGTGAAATATAACCCAAGATAACTCCTCGAAGAGAATGATGGGTTGAGAAGAGCTCATGCTCGAAGAAATTGATGGGTTTAACTATCTCATACTTGACAACTTGCGAATCGTGAAACATGAAGGGAATTTGTCAAGAATGACATAACACCATCTCAAAAGATAAGGTAGAAAGAATTGCACTTCGGAATGCAAGAAGAAGAATGCTTGAACTCCTCAAAACAAAACATGTGTAGAACACCATGTTTATTTGAGAGTATAGCTTGGCAGATCATAACTTCGAGAGAAAACTTCAAGAACAAATTGAAGAAAGAAAAGAGTCCTTGATGAACCACCATGTAGAACCTGCATGAAGAACTCCAGTAAACAAAATGATGATCAAACGAAAGGAAAGAGAAGTTGAAAACAGAAGGTGAAGCCTTGCAATGATTTAGAGGGAGCTTTGCGACGAGATAAAGTGCAAACTTGGAACTCTAGAAGAAAAGATAAAGCATCTCGAACCGAGAATGTGATATGATGAACCACTCCAGAAAGCAGGAATTGAATTTACTCGATGAAACAAGAATAATTACATCATGCTTATCCTTCACCAATTTAAATTGATGACAAGCAACGGATTTGTCATACTACTTATTCTCGTAGAAAGGATTAAGACAGATATAGTGCCAACTTGGGAAGGTCTTCAACGAACCACCAGTAGGATTGAAACAACAAATAAATTGATATGATAACCAAGGAAGAGAACTCTTGGACGAACCACCATAAGAATTAAAAATGGCAGAAGAAAAGTTAAAGCAACACCAGGAAGAATTAGAGAACGAATGAAGATACTTGAGGGGATTTAGAGACATGAGAGCAAAGAGATCATGAGCTGATAAGAGAATACTTGAATGATGCATCGGTAAGATTTAGAGAATGAGAGCTGAAAGCTAGAATGAATAATTCTGAGATGATGGGCTTCGTAGAATCAAACTGAAAAGAATCTTTAATTGCTCTGGATGGGTGAAAAGAATTCTCACAACCAAAAACAATTATGAGAGGATAGCAGCAAGCTTGAACTCCACATCTCTGACAGAAAGGAGTAAGATTGAGAGACAATCTTCTTCGGTCTTCAAATCCGAGAATGATGACGAGAAACACCACCATGAATTGATGAGACACTTCAAAATAATGCAGAATATAAAGGTTGAATCAATGATGAAAAGAATTGAAAAATCTTGGAGAAAGGCATTTTACTGATGATAACTCATTCTTACGTCAAACTTTGAAAGAATTTGAGGATAGCTCCGAGAAAATAGAAGAGTCTGGTAAGATCCTGGGAAAAGACCTGTGGGTTAGGGCCCACTCAAAAGAAAACACCGTTGAACGATTACTTGAAAAGGAGATAGCACCGGTTGAATAAAATGGCTTGAATGAGATAACACCCTCATAATAACTTGAACGGATCGAGAATGGAAACGTGAATCTCCTGAGATATCTTCAGCATTCCAGAACAATTGAATAGCGAGGAGTGGATTATTAAGAGGTGCACCGGCATGAGAAATCATTTAAAACGAGGAAAGGATAAGATCGACAAAGCTTGACTTGAATCCACCGGAGAAGAAAGAGAACGAATAATGATGAACTTGAGGCTCCGTTAGGATCTTCATGAGAATCACCGGGTAAGAACATTGACGGAAAAGAATGGAGAGACTTCACATCCATAAGATGGATACTTGATTAATAAATCTTAGTCCTCGAAGAAAAAGGGTGGGAGGGAGGGAAAACAAAGGCAACTTGGGGATAGATGAAATGAACAACATTGGGAAAACCGAGAGGTGATCTTGCGGATGTTGAAATGATTGGATCCACTTGAAGAGAAACATGCCGGTTGAAAAGGATTGACATGACAATCTTGATTATCATGAAGGATTGGTATTCACATCGGAGTATGAGAACACCATTTAGGAAAGGTATGGAATCAACACTTGACTTCGAAGCAACTCGAATACCACAACTGAAAGCAAAAACAAAGGATTGGCTTGCAAAATAAACCGGAACAAACATATGATAGACCCCATATCGTATCATGTGTCTGTTGGAAAGATATTTTAGGAGCTACTTGAATTCCCACTTATAAATCCAGAAACTTTCTGGTTATGCAATCAGGTGTTGGGGATACAGGGGAAGCAAAATATCTCACCCAAAACTAGCAAATCCTACATCCAGCTATATCCATCCTTCAACACATAACCAAGAACCCTTCGGAAATCATTTACAACAACCTTCGACAAGCATCCATTATACGAGTTATGGAAATACTCCCAAACTCCCACCCCAGTACTGGGTGGCGTCGAGGTTTTCTCACCAACAACTGCATAAAAGAGATTTTCGATGTCGGCGAACTCAGGTATTCCAGAACTACAACGATAAAATTGTGACGACAACACCTCGGAGCTCAACTCCCCGGGACACTGCCACAACCCATAAATGTCAGGAGGCACCAAGAACAATATTCTCATCACAAAACCATCAGAAGAATTCCAAGATACCCGCATGATCCTAATTTTTTTAGTGAAATTTGAGGAGAGAAAAGTCAAAACTTCTACGTCAGGAGGCCTCACCAGAGCGACGAAGGGACTGAGGAGTAAAAAGAATCCTACTCTCTGATATATATAATCCTAAGACTCCAAACATTTTGTTCTAGACTCAACAACGTCAGCGATTCGATCAAGCAGGGGGCTCCTAAGTCGGGGATGGCTCTGATTACCAACTTGTAACACCCACGATGCGGCTATATCTCCCACGTGTCGGAGCACGACTTAGAGGCATAACCGCATAGTAGGCATGTCGCAAGAGGGGTAATATTTACACATCCCATGTACTGAATAAGAGAGGTGATAAAGAATTGGCTTACAATCGCCACTTCACACAATACATATATATAGCATTACATCATTCAGATACAATCAAGGTCCGACTACGGAACCAAAATAAAGAAAGACCACCCCTAATGCTAGATCCCCGATCGCCCCAGCTGGGCTCCACTACAGATCAAAAGGAAACGAAACACAACAACGAAAAGGTCTTCATCGAGCTCCCACTTGAGCTGGGTTGCGTCACCTGCACTAGTATCATCAGCACCTGCAACTGTTTTGAAAGTATCTGTGAGCCACGAGGACTCAGCAATCTCACACCCGCGAGATCAAGACTATTTAAGCTTATGGGTAGGAAAAAGGGTAGTGAGGTGGAGCTACAGCAAGCACTAGCATATATGGTGGCTAACTTATGCAAATGAGAGCGAGAAGAGAAGCAAAGCACGGTCGTGAACTAGAAGTGATCCTGAAACTACCTACGTTCAAGCATATCACAAGAGCCGTGTTCACTTCCCGGACTTCGCCGGAAAGAGACCATCACGGCTACACATGCGGTTGATTCATTTTAGTTAAGTTAAGTGTCAAGTTCTATACAACCGGATATTAACAAATTCCCATCTGCCCATAACCGTGGGCACGGCTTTCGAAAGTTCAAACCCTGCAGGGATGTCCCAACTTAGCCCATCACAAGCTCTCACGGTCAACGAAGGATATTCCTTCTCCTGGGAAGACTCGGTCAGTCTCGGAATCCCGGTTACAAGACATTTCGACAATGGTAAAACAGGACCAGCAAAGCCGCTCGAATGTGCCGACAAATCCCGATAGGAGCTGCACATATCTCGTTCTAAGGGCACACCGGATGGGCAAGACGTTGGGTTGGCATAGACCCTGGTTGCCCAGGGGGCGCTAGACATCGCTCAGGTTGGACCAACACTTAGAGAAGCACTGGCCCGGGGGGGTTAAAATAAAGATGACCCTCGGGCTTCGGAAACCCAAGGGAAAAAGGCTAGGTGAGGCAAATGTAAAACCAAGGTTGGCCTTGCTGGAGGAGTTTTATTCAGCGAACTGTCAAGGGGTTCCCATAACACCCAACCGTGCAAGGAACGCAAAATCAAGGAACATAACACCGGTATGATGGAAACTATGGCGGCAAGATTTGAACAAAACACCAGGCATAAGGCCGAGCCTTCCACCCTTTACCAAGTATATAGATGCATTAATTAAACAATGTATATATAGTGATATCCCAACAATATCCGTGTTCCAACATGGAACAAAGTTCATCTTCACCTGCAACTAGCAACGCTATAAGAGGGGCTGAGCAAAGTGGTAACATAGCCAAACAATGGTTTGCTAGGACAAGGTGGGTTAGAGGCTGGACATGGCAACATGGGAGGCATGATATAGCAAGTGGTAGGTATCACATCATAGCAATAGAGTGAGCAACTAGCAAGCAAAGATAGAAGTGATTTCGAGGGTATGGTCATCTTGCCTGAGGTCCCGCAAGGAAGAAGAACGAGTCCATGAAGAAGACAAATGGACATAGTCGAACAGATCCTCACAAACGCGACGTTATCGGAACTAACCCGAAGAAGCAACACCAGAAAGAAGCAAACAACATAGTAAACAACCACCACATAAGCATGGCATGATGCACAACCAAGTATGATGCATGTCCGGTTTAAAGAGGCATGGCATGGCAAAATGCACCAACAATCCTACAAATTATGTGGAGCTCAATATGCAATGAGTTGCATATTGACGAAACACCACAACAAGTGATTTAGTTCGAATCTCGTTTATGTACCCAACAATATTAAATGTTGATTAACATGTCAAGAGGTGAAGAAAATTAAAACTACCTATCTAGGCAAGTTTAAATGAGGTCGGAACAACAAGCAACAAGTCCGGAAAATCCTCATGTGCATATTAATGGATTTGGTACTGTTCTGACCTAAACACAATTTTAGGGTTGTTAAACATGCAAAGTGATGCCACCATGTTAAACTAGGCATTTTTCTACCCCATTTACATATAAAGTTTGTTAAGTTTGGAGCTACGGTTATTTAGTTATGAAAGAAAACATTTTAGCATGGCATTTAAGCAAATTAATACAAACAGCAGTTTAAACATTTTAAACATGGTTGAAAGTTGGAAATTATGAAACTAGAAACAATTTTAAGCATTGTTCATATATAAAGTTTTTACAAAAGATGCATGGTTGGTGATTTATTAAATGCATGTTGCTTGGGGGGTTTTCTGCAAAACAGCATTCTCTGTAATAAATACTAAATCCGTCCGGGAAAAAAACATGCGTTGGGCCGAATCTGGAATAGGTTGGGCCAATCAGAGAAAGAAAGAAGAAAAAAAACAAAGGAGGCGCTAGGCCTCACCATGTGCCAAGGCCCGGTCAGAGCAAAAACTTGAGGAGGGTGGTAACTGGGCTGCTCCTGGCTTGAGGCCCAGGATGCGGTCCAGCGGCTGGCTGGCGAGCGAGTCCAGCAAGGAAGGGGACGAGAGGACCAGTCAACGCGCTCGGACGAGCGGCTGCTACTTGTTGCAGAACAACAGAGGCCGCAACAGAACTTGACGCGCGGGTAACGCTAGAAGCGGAGAAACGATGCAATGACGAGGGCGGCGCGCCGGCGTGAGGCAGAGGAAGCAAACGCGAAGGCCGACAGCAGGGGCACACATCCGGGCGGTGGAGGCTGAGATCAGGGGACTTGACGCGGTGACGGCTTGAAGGTGAGCGGCAGCTCGACGCAGGGGACTCAACAACTTGCGTGATGCAGGGGAACTAGGTGCGCGGCTTCGGTCGCTTGTCTCCCGCACAGACGAGGACGAGGAAGGAGGTGGCGCAAGGTGGCCGAGGCAGCGGCTTCAATCGAATGGCCGATGAGGTCGGTAGCAACGGGGAGACGCGAGGCGAGGCAGGGGAGGCCTCGGGCCACATCGCTTGGTTCCTGGGAGGAATAGGAAGATAGAGGCCGACCGGTTAGAGACAGAAAAGAGAAGAGAGAAGACATGGGGAGCGGTTGGCGTGACCTTGAGCAAGGCGGAGAGGTCGCTCTGCTGGTCCGGCGAGGAACAACGGGGTCAGGGAGGTCCTCGGCTGTCCTGGAAGGAGGTTCGGGCGGCGCGATGGCGCGACGGGTCGAGGCTGAGTGCTCCTGCTCGATCTGAAGGTGGCCGCGGGGATGGATCGAGAGGAGGAGGAGGTTGGTGGCTGGGAGATCGGTGGAGAGCGCTGGTTCCTCGGTCAGAGGGAGGGAGGATTCGAAGGGAGCCATGGGATGGCTCTGGTTGGTGGGGATCGATGGATTGGGCAGGGGAGATCTCGAGGGGGATTTGGTGGAGTGACGGCGGCGGCGACGGGTGGATTGGACAAGGTCCCTAATTTCTAGGGTTAGACCGAATCTATATATACCGAGTGGGTTTTTGGTAGGGGCTAGCTCGTCCCTCTGATCGAAATCGGACGTTCGAGAAAAGAATAGGTAGGGACTCCAAAAAGAAAAACGGAGATGTTTTGTAGATGTTTGGGGATGTTCTGAGTCCAACGGTGACAACTGTCCGGGTCGAGTCCGGGACAGCTTTCGGATGCGCGCAGGAGGAGGGCTGCGGGTTGACGTGAGAGGTTAGGTGTAACATCCCAAATTTTCAATTTGGAATGTTATACATTAGATCATCATTGCATATCATATTTTATTTTGCATTTTGGTTGATCCTAGAAAATTCTACGCAACTCAAGGACCCACGGAGAGAGTTGGGGATTTCGTTATTTTCATATTTGAGTTTTCTCAAATTTTGAGAGTAGGATCATTTGATTTTATTTATTTTATCATCAATTATTTCTATTACAAAAATATGAGAGAGGGAATAAAATGACTTTCCCAAAATACGGAAATATTGAGGATTTAATAATAAAATCAAATAAGATTTTATTTCAGAGTTTTTCGGTGTTTTATTTGAATTTAGGAAAAACGTGCGTTTTTCAAAATTGCATTTAGGGCCCAAATAAATGTTCACTTTGTCTGGCTTGATTTTAAAAGCCCGGGAAAATTTGTTTTTCGGGATTTTTGGAGTCTGTTTAGTATTTCTTTTTATTTTTCTTCGGAGCGTAACTATTTAAAAAAAAGGGGAACCGACCTACGGGCCATGTCCGACTAGGACTCCCGGCCCGTAGGGGCTTTATAAGCCGGCCCACCCGGAGGGGGGGAACCCTAGCCGAGCGCCCCGCCCTAGCGCCGCGCCCCAGCCCCGCACCCGCCGCCGCCTGCGCGCCGCCGCCGCCCCGCCGTGCCGCTCATCGCCCGCCGCCGCCGCCCCGCCGCGCCACCCGCCGAAGTCGCCGCCCCGCCGCACGCCCGCCGAGGTTCTCCGCCGCCTC
>NC_041392.1:382564171-382648782 GCF_002162155.2 Triticum dicoccoides | reverse complement strand
AACGGTTTTCCATCGGTTTTTTTTCGTTTTTTTTTTGTTTTCATTTTTTTAGATCGGTTTTTTTCGGTTTAGGTTAAATAGCGAGTTTCGCTCGTTTGTTCGTTTAAACGAACACGTTCATCGTTTAGATCTGGATAACGAACATTCGTTCGCTTATCCGTTCGTCGTTTTCTTTTCTCGTATTAAATCCGCGATTTTTCTGATCGCGATTCCTGATTCGATTTTCATTTTAGTATAACTTTTCGCTCGTTTATCGGAATCAGGCGATTCAAGCGCCCAGAGTTTCGTCTCGAAACCCTCTATCCATTTAACCAACTTAAACAAGATTTTGCTACTGTAAAACTTGCCCTAGATCCAGATTACTAGAACGAAGTTGTTTTCTTTTGCCGTTTGACTTTCGTTGCTTTGTTCGATTTGATTCTTTTTGCCAACCGGAGTTCTTAAGTTGAACCTTCTGGTTAGATCTCTTATTTGAGTTTTACCTGTGCATTAGATGAGTACTTATTGTATGCTTGTTTGTTTGTTTGCGATAGAGTACCGGAGTGCGCCGCCTATTACTTCGAATCGTTAGGTTTCCCGGATCATCAGCAAGGCAAGTAACACTTTGATCATACCTTTTCTACTACCCAGTTTTATTGCATTAGATCAATCCTCACACATTGCATGATTAGGATCTAATTAAATTGTGGGATGGGAAGTAGATGAGGTAGTACCTATTACCTGTTTATTATCAAACCTTTGGGAGTTACTTCTACGTTTGCTTATTATGCCATGCTATGCTGGTAGACGTCGATTGGGTGAGTGATATCCATGACAGATGTGAGATTGTTAATTAATGGTTTATCTAAGGTGGCAACTTAAACACACATCTGGGTGGATTGAGGCACCTGGGTATTCCAGGACTTGCCTGTTTTCTTTTGGACCGCCACCCAGGCTCAAAGGGATCATAAGACTATTCATACTAGAAACTTCCGTGTGCAGCCACAAGCTATTATGGGCTCTAGCATAGTTGACTAAGTCGTGCGAACTCTTACAGTGGTAGACTAGCAGATGTAGGTGATGTAGGTGGTACAGTCTACCCGATCGTAAGGTGCTAGCGCTTCTGAAAGTCTATGTCTCGGTCATCCGTCTTCTCAAACACCATGTAGTGCAAGAAAACAAACGGAGGCGATTGAGTCTTGTGGGGAAAAGCGCGCAAACCTCTACAGAGTGTAACAAACTAATCATGGTTAGCCGTGTCCCCGGTTATGGACATCTTGAGTATCTAGTACCTGGATTATCATGTGAATCTCAACATGTTACTCTAAATTAATTTTGTTGGGTTTTGTTTAATGATGATGCTTAATTGGGATTGAGAATGCTGTCAACCATTCTCAATGTTTAACAACCACCATGATAGTAATTAAATTTTATTCCTTTGAAGTAGGGAAAAATTGGCTTTACGCAAAACTATAACCATAGAGCTTTCCACTAGCCAAATATGCATATAGTATAGTTGTTCATTCCATTACTCTCTATGTGTTACCTTGCCAGCATATTCCATGTGCTGACCCGTTTCGGGCTGCAACGTTAATGTTGCAGACTTTTCACACGATGATTAAGGAGTTTTAGGTCATGGTTCTATACTCAGTGTTGCCGTTGGAGTTGATGGACTCGCTTATCTTCCAAGCCTTATGCTGTTATCGTTATTAGATGGCCTTAAGCCATATTTATTGTAATAAGTTCTCTTATGAGACACTCGATGTAATAAGTGTGTGATTGCTACTCTGCTATAAATCCTCCGAGTACTGTGTGGTGTCAGCATTACTGATCCAGGGATGACACTGGAGCATAGAGATCAGACTGTTTGAGGTCTGGTCGCTACAGAGATGGTATCAGAGCACACGCTGACTGTAGGACACGACCACTAAGCTACAAACCTAGATCAATCTCTTCTCTTCTGACTTCTCATATTTTCTACTCTTTAGGATGGCGGATGCAAGGAACAAGTTCACACAACCGGACGAAGATACACCCTTTGGACGTCACATGAAGGAAGTCACTAGATACCTGAACATAGGAGTACCAAGCTTCAGGGGAACCTACAACGCCACTTTACCTGAAGTAGAGCGCTGGATGATTCAAGTTCAAGTTCCAGGAAGAACGTTCATGCCAGTCACTGAGCCCATAAAGTTTTCTTTTGATGCACCAACTTGGAGTCTAGGAAAGAGCATGGCAGCTCACATCGCCATGGGACGCATTGGAGAAGTCTACCGCAAGGATCTCAAGGATACTATCTACCAGATTTGTGGGCGCGGAGATGAACACTGGGAGATGATCAGCACCAGGAAGGATAGATCAATTGCAGCTTTTATCCAGGAGCTAAACCAGCACATTCGACGACAGGAGAACCAGATGTGCGCCAAAATGATAGATCTGAAGAAGGCTAAGACTAGAATCAAGGAACAGGAGGAAGAACTCAAGGCTACACGTGAAGATTATGAAGAGGAAATTGAAGTATTGGTGGAGAAGAATGACGACCTGATCAAGAAGATTGGAATATTTATGGGAGGCCCGACACCCGTAGATGAAGACGAAGAACCCAAGGAGATTAGCCCGGAAGACTACATCATCATCGACGGCACCGACTCGGAAGCAGATAGTAGCGATGATGACTATGTTGATGAAGCAGGAGCAGATATTATGGAGTCAACGACCGTAGAATATTTCTAATAGACCACCTCATCAGTAGTAGTAGTCCACCATGTAAATATAGTAGCCCGAGCACTTTTGCGATAGTTAGATCGATTGTATGCCTTTGTTTGATTGATTGAAGTGAATCGTTTGCTTTTGCCTCATGTGCATATGGGTAGTGTTTTCTCTTTAGACCCTCTCTATTCTTATATCTCATCTTTTCTAAACCCTCAGATGCCTCCGAGACATGACCCCGGTTTTGCTTTCCCACCGGAGCTCACCCAGTTGATCCAGCAGCAGAACACATTGATGCAGTTGCTAGTCCAGAATCAGAATCAGGGGAACAACAACAACCCACCACCTCCACCACCACCTGTTGACCACTTAGCCCGTTTTCTTAGGCTGAATCCGCCGGTGTTTTCCAGTAGCATCGAGCCGATAGTAGCAGATGATTGGCTCTGCAAGACAGCTAGGGAGTTGACCACAGCAGGATGCACAGATGCGGAGAAGGTGAAGTTTGCCCCACATCAGTTAGAAGGACCCGCAGCATCATGGTGGGAGAATTTCACAGCCACTTTCCCAGTAGACACTGTCACATGGGACCAGTTTCAGCAGGCTTTCCGTACTGCCCATGTTTCAGCAGGAGCTATGGCCATGAAGAAGCGTGAGTTTCACAACTTGCGCCAAGGAGGAAGGACAGTTGGCCAGTATGTGGAGGAATTTAGTAAGTTAGCACGTTATGCCCTAGATGACGTTGCTATGGATGCAGCTAAGCAAGAGAAGTTTTTGGAAGGACTAAACGATGAGTTGAGCATGCAGTTGATGGTAGCCACCTTCAATAACTACCAGGAGTTGGTAGATCGTGCTCTTATGATTGAAGGGAAGCAGCAGCAAATTGAGAATCGCAAGAGGAAGTATGGACAAGGAAAGTACAATTCAGGAGCTCAGCAGAAGCCACGTTTTACCCCTAGACCGGGAGGACATTTTCAGCATACCCATGGAGGAGGTAGCTCGCACAATCACAATGGCACCAAGAATGGTAATGGCAATGGAGGAAGCAACGGCCAGAACCGCACCAACCCCTCAACCCCAGCCAAGAAGGACTTGAGCCAAGTCACTTGCTATAAGTGTTCGAAGACCGGACATTATGCCAATGAATGTCCTGAAGGCCAAAATGGCAATGGAAGTTTTGGGAAGAAGCCGAACCCTTTCAACAGGGACAGGTGAACCACGTTAGCGTGGAGGAGGTTGAAGCTCAGCCCGATGCAGTAATAGGTAAGTTTTTGGTTAAGTCATTTACTGCACTCGTTCTTTTTGATACTGGTGCATCGCATTCATACATCTCAAGGGGATTTGTGGATAAGTATAACCTACCAACCCAAGCCCTTAGGTCACCCATGTTAATAACCTCGCACGGAGCAGAGTATGTGGCTAGTCTGTGGTGTGATCGGTTACCATTAAGGAATGGTAACTATGTTTTTCCCTCAGACCTAATAGTATTGGAATCTCAAGGATTGGATGTGATATTAGGCAAGGATTGGATATCAAAGTATGAAGGGAATATTGAGTGTGCTAGTAAGTCAATTTTGCTTACCGCACCAGAAGGGAGAAGGATCAAGTATGTATCCCGGCATGTGCCAAAGAGGACCCAAGTAAATTGCCTAACAGGAGTTGTGCAGGAGGAAGTACCAGTGGTAAGGGATTTCCCTGATGTATTTCCAGAAGAGTTGCCAGGCATGCCACCGGATAGAGATATTGAGTTCTTGATTGAGCTATTGCCCGGCACTAGGCCAGTATCAAAGAGACCTTATAGGATGCCAACAAAGGATTTGGTGGAAATTAAGAAGCAGATTAAGGAGTTACTGGATAAGGGATATATTCGCCCAAGTTCTTCACCTTGGGGATCGCCAGTACTTCTAGTGGAGAAGAAAGATGGATCGTTAAGGATGGTTGTTGATTATCGAGGATTGAACGAAGTAACGATCAAGAACAAGTACCCACTATCAATGATCAACGATTTGTTTGATCGATCGCAAGGAGCTAAGGTATTTTCCAAGATCGATCTGCGATCAGGATACCACCAGTTGAAGATTCGAGAACAGTATATTCCGAAGACAGCTTTTACCACCAGGTATGGGCTGTATGAGTATACCGTTATGTCATTTGGTCTGACTAATGCGCCTGCCTACTTTATGAACATGATGAACAAAGTGTTTATGGAGTTTTTGGATAAGTTCGTCGTAGTGTTCATTGATGACATCCTGGTTTATTCGAAGAATGAAGAGGAGCATAAGGAGCATTTGCGTTTGGTACTTGGAAAGCTCAGAGAACATCAATTATATGCCAAGTTCAGCAAATGTGAGTTTTGGTTGAAGGAAGTAGGATTCCTCGGACACATTATATCTGGAGAAGGTATAGCAGTAGATCCCGCTAAAGTTGAAACCGTGACCAAGTGGGAAGCCCCAACAACAGTTGGAGAGATCCGGAGTTTTCTTGGACTCGCAGGATACTACCGGAGATTTATTGAGAATTTCTCAAAGATTGCAAAGCCTATGACCGAGTTGTTAAAGAAAGATACCAAGTTCATATGGACAGAGGAGTGTGAGGCTAGTTTTCAGGAGTTGAAGAAACGCTTGGTTACCTCACCAGTGTTGATTTTGCCAGACCAGACCAAAGATTATGAGGTGTACTGCAACGCTTCACGTCGAGGACTTGGAGCAGTGCTTATGCGGGAAGGGAGAGTTGTTTCATATGCCTCAAGACAACTAAAGCCCATGAGTTGAATTATGCTACACATGATTTGGAGTTAGCAGCCGTAGTGCATGCTTTGAAAACATGGAGACATTTCCTCATTGGAAACCATTGTGAGGTGTACACGGATCATAAGAGTTTGAAGTACATTGTCACACAGAAGGAGTTGAATCTCAGACAAAGGAGATGGTTGGAGCTTATCAAAGATTATGATATGAAATTACATTATCATCCCGGAAAGGCTAATGTAGTAGCTGACGCATTAAGCCGTAAGAGCCATGTCAATACGTTAATGACGGGAGAAATACCCAAGGAGTTAGCAGAAAATCTTCGTGAACTATGTTTGGAAATAGTTCCGAGAGGCTATGTAGCAGCATTGGAGATTCAGTCAACTTTGATGGATAGAATCAGGGAAGCTCAGAAGACTGACAAAGAGGTTGCCGCTATAAAGGAGAAACTGAGCAAAGGAAAAGCTAAAGGATTTCGTGAGGATGAGCATGATACCCTATGGTTTGAAGACCGTGTTTATGTGCCCAATAACCCGGAGATCAGGAAGTTGATTTTGCAAGAGGCACACGATTCACCATATTCGATTCACCCAGGAAATACCAAGATGTATTTGGATTTGAAGGATATTTTCTGGTGGACCGGAATGAAGAAGGATATAGCGGAGTATGTAGCAGTTTGTGATGTATGCCAGAGAGTAAAGGCAGAGCATTAGAAGCCAGCAGGATTGTTACAACCATTGCCGATACCCGAATGGAAGTGGGATAAGCTAGGCATGGAATTTAGCACGGGTTTGCCCAGGACACGTTCAGGCTATGACTCAATTTGGGTTGTAGTTGATCGATTGACGAAAGTATCTCATTTCATCCCAGTAAAGACCACTTACACCAGTGCTAAGTTGGCAAAGATATACATGACCAGAATAGTATGTCTGCATGGAGTTCTGAGGAGTATCGTATCAGATAGAGGAACCCAGTTTACCTCAAAGTTCTGGAAGCAGTTGCACGAAACTTTGGGTACCAGGCTAGAATTCAGTACAACTGTTCATCCACAAACAGATGGACAGACCGAGAGAAGCTTTGTACGGAAGGAGGTGCAGGACACCATTGTCGTGGGACGAAGTTGGAGACCGCCAGTTGTTTGGACCTGACTTGATTAAAGAGTCTGAACAGAAGGTGAAATTCATTCGTGATAGGCTCAAGGTAGCCCAGTCCAGACAGAAAAGTTATGCAGATTCTAAACGCAAGGAGACAGTTTACGAAGTCGGAGATAGAGCTTATCTTCGAGTATCTCCACTTCGGGGAACAAAGCGTTTTGGAGTTAAAGGGAAGTTAGTGCCACGATTTGTAGGACCATATCGAGTTTTGGAGCGTATGGGAGAAGTGGCCTACAAGTTGGAATTGCCTGAAGGATTGTCAGGAGTGCATGATGTGTTCCACGTTTCTCAGTTGAAGAAGTGTCACGCGGAGATGGCTGACATACCATTGAGAGACATAGTGCCTTTGGAAACTATTCAGTTGGATAACGATTTGACCTACGAGGAGAAACCAGTTAAGATCCTCGAGTTTGCCAGCCAACTTACCCGCAGCAAAGTTATCAAGTTTTGCAAAGTTCAGTGGAGCCACCACTCAGAGGATGAAACCACCTGGGAACGAGAGGAAGATTTGCTCAAAGACCACCCTCACCTATTTTCTAGCCAACCCGAATCTCGAGGGCGAGATTCATCTTAAGGGGGGTAGGTTTGTAACATCCCAAATTTTCAATTTGGAATGTTATACATTAGATCATCATTGCATATGATATTTTATTTTGCATTTTGGTTGATCCTAGAAAATTCTACGCAACTCAAGGACCCACGGAGAGAGTTGGGGATTTCGTTATTTTCATATTTGAGTTTTCTCAAATTTTGAGAATAGGATCATTTGATTTTATTTATTTTATCATCAATTATTTCTATTACAAAAATATGAGAGAGGGAATAAAATGACTTTCCCAAAATACGGAAATATTGAGGATTTAATAATAAAATCAAATAAGATTTTATTTTGGAGTTTTTTGGTGTTTTATTTGAATTTAGGAAAAATGTGCGTTTTTCAAAATTGCCGCGCCCCAGCCCCGCACCCGCCGCCGCCCCGCCGCGCCGCTCGCCGCCCGCCGCCGCCGCCGCCCCGCCGCACGCCCGCTGAGGTTCGCCGCCGCCTCGTAGTCCACGCCGCCTGTTTTTTTAGAAAACCGAACGGTTTTTCGTCGGTTTTTTTTTGTTTTTTTAGTTTTCGTTTTTTTAGATCGGTTTTTTTAGTTTAGGTTAAATAGCGAGTGTTCGCTCGTTTGTTTGTTTAAACGAACACGTTCATCGTTTAGATCTGGATAACGAACGTTTGTTCGTTTATCCGTTCGTCGTTTTCTTTTCTCATATTAAATCCACGATTTTTCTAATCGCGATTCCTGATCCGATTTTCATTTTAGTATAACTTTTCGCTCGTTTATCGGAATCAGGCGATTCAAGCGCCTAGAGTTTCGTCTCGAAACCCTCTATCCGTTTAACCAACTTAAACACGATTTTTCTACTGTAAAACTTGCCCTAGATCCAGATTACTAGAACAAAGTTGTTTTCTTTTGCCGTTTGACTTTCGTTGCTTCGTTCGATTTGATTCTTTTTGCCAACCGGAATTCTTAAGTTGAACCTTCTGGTTAGATCTCTTATTTGAGTTTTACCTGTGCATTAGATGAGTAATTATTGTATGCTTGTTTGTTTGTTTGCGATAGAGTACCGGAGTGCGCCGCCTGTTACTTCGATTCGTTAGGTTTCCCGGATCATCAGCAAGGCAAGTAACACTTTGATCATACCTTTTCTACTACCCAGTTTTATTGCATTAGATCAATCCTCACACACTGCATGATTAGGATCTAATTAAATTGTGGGATGGGAAGTAGATGAGGTAGTACCTATTACCTGTTTATTATCAAACCTTTGGGAGTTACTTCTACGTTTGCTTATTATGCCATGCTATGCTAGTAGACGTGGATTGGGTGAGTGATATCCATGACAGTTGTGAGATTGTTAATTAATGGTTTATCTAAGGTGGCAACTTAAACACACATCTGGGTGGATTGAGGCACCTGGGTATTCCAGGACTTGCCTGTTTTCTTTTGGACCGCCACCCAGGCTCAAAGGGATCATAAGACTATTCATACTAGAAACTTCCGTGTGCAGCCACAAGCTATTATGGGCTCTAGCATAGTTGACTAAGTCGTGCGAACTCTTACAGTGGTAGACTAGCAGATGTAGGGGGTGTAGGTGGTACGGTCTACTTGATCGTAAGGTGCTAGCGCTTCTGAAAGGCTATGTCTCGGTCATCCGTCTTCTCAAACACCATGTAGTGCAAGAAAACAAACGGAGGCGATCGAGTCTTGTGGGGAAAAGTGTGCAAATCTCTGCAGAGTGTAACAAACTAATCATGGTTAGCCGTGTCCCCGGTTATGGACATCTTGAGTATCTAGTACCTGGATTATCATGTGAATCTCAACATGTTACTCTAAATTAATTTTGTTGGGTTTTGTTTAATGATGATGCTTAATTGGGATTGAGCATGCTGTCAACCATTCTCAATGTTTAACAACCACCATGATAGTAATTAAATTTTATTCCTTTGAAGTAGGGAAAAATTGGCTTTATGCAAAACTGTAACCATAGAGCTTTCCACTAGCAAAATATGCATATAGTATAGCTGTTCATTCCATTACTCTCTATGTGTTACCTTGCCAGCATATTCCATGTGCTGACCCGTTTCGGGATGCAACGTTAATGTTGCAGACTTTTCAGACGACGATTAAGGAGTTTTAGGTCGTGGTTCTATACTCAGTGATGCCGTTGGAGTTGATGGACTCCCTTATCTTCCAAGCCTTCCGCTGTTATCGTTATTAGATGGCCTTAAGCCATATTTATTGTAATAAGTTCTCTTATGAGACACTCGATGTAATAAGTGTGTGATTGCTACTCTGCTATAAATCCTCCGAGTACTGTGTGGTGTCAGCATTACTGATCCAGGGATGACACCGGAGCACAGAGATCAGACTGTTTGAGGTCTGGTCGTTACATTAGGTTGGGCCTGGCGGTATTTAGTGGACTGTGTAGACGGTCTAGGGAGGAAAGAGAGGGAAAGCCCGACACATGTTTCCGGATACCGGAAACGTCCGACATATGACCGACTATACTGCCGCTATAGTTACCCGTTGGGGGCATCAAACGAACTCCGAATGCGATGAAACTTGGCAGGCGTCCTATCTACACTATAACAACACCACATGCCAACTTTCAACCCATTCCGGGAACATTTTCTGGCCACTTATAAAATAATATTTTGGACATGCTGCGGGCACATGCAAGTGTGTCTGGGCTCAGAACGGACAACTGCCGGAACAGAAAGACCCGGATGAATGCAAGTTTCGAAAACATGCAGATGCAGTGCATATGATGACATGGCAAGATGCAACACGCGAGAAAATGACATGGCAAAGACATCAAATAACTGGAAGACACCTGGCACATCGGTCTCGGGGTGTCACACCGCTGGAGAGGTCTTTGAAGAAAACCATGGTGACCCCAGCGGTATGATGCGAGACGGCGAGAGCGAGGAAGCGGCTATAGCTTAGGAAGGAAGGAGGAAACAAGGGAAATGTGACTTGTGGTCGGGGATAAAAGGGGGTGGGGAAGGGGAAGGGGGCGGGGGTAGATATTTTGTGCCGCAGGACCATTCACTTTGAATGATTGTGTGCATCGCAAATGATTCTTCTGCTTTACGCGCATGGGATGAGTTTGATAATTCAAATTTTGGTGGAAATTTCCCTGGGTACGTCATTGCATAATTTAACATGGCTTGCTAATTTGGGCACACAAAAGAGCATACAACAGACATACCACACTTACTGAATCGAGCAATTTTAGTAATTAAACAGAGCCAGTTGACCTAAACATTGCTCTAACAAAAGACCAACATTAAAAACAAAGCCTAAGTACACATAATTTTAAAAAATCCACCGCCGCACCGGCCCATGCATCGCTGGTGTGAGATGAGACATCGATGACTTGCCCTGGTGACATGCCATCATTGGTGGACTTCGCGTCCCCCCTACTAAAGTCGACCACGTCCTCGTCCTCGTCCTCGGCGCCGCCCTCAATGTTGTAGTACTCGTAGTAGTGGTTGCGCCAGAGCTCGCGTTGGTACTCCACCGCCGATTCCTCGACGGACAAACTCTTCTCTACCTCGACCTCGGCCACGAGCAACTCCTCCTCCTGGTGCTCCTCGTTCTCCGCCGCCTCCTCCATCTACAGCTCCCGCTCGGCGACCTCATGAGGAAGCAGGTGCTCCATGGTTGCCACCATGTTTTCGGATGTGGGTTGCATCCTCGATCTTGGCATGGATGGCCTAGACCCGGGCCAGGGCGACATCAGCGGCACAGACGGCAGCTCGAGCGCTCTCGGCGCTTGCAGCCGCCGTCACAGCAGCAGCTGTAGTCGTCTCGGCTGCTACAGCTGCCCTGTCGGCTGCCGCAGACGACCTCTCGGCGGAAGCGGCCGCACTCAATGCGGATGCGGCAGCACTCCCAGCGTAGGCGGCCACGCTCTCGTCGCAGGCGACGGCGCTGGGGGGGGGGCGGCCATCGTATGGGCCTTCACGAAGCGTTTCCACGGCTTCATCTTTGCAGGAGGGGGCGCGGGAATGGCGATCGGGATTCATGGATTCGGGGTTGCCGGCATAGGAGCAGACGAGCCGCCGAAGCTTAAGGAGGGAGACTTAAATAGACCCAGATATTTTCACCGCAAACGGTTCCTAGAAAACAACTGTGTGTGATGTTGTAGATATTTTTTATTAGCTATGAAAGACGAATTTGGAGTAAAGTGGCAATGGATGGTGTTTTAAATGTACAAAATTTTGTAGTACTAATACAACTGTCATGTCAAATTTTGGAAAATTTCAGGGGCCATTTGACCTTTTCAGACATTTAAGTGATTTTCTAGCCATTTAATGACTGTAATTGAAATTTGAAGTACATGTACATGCAACAGCTAACCATAACAGCTTGAAAACTCATATTTTGTGTACTTGTGTGCGATTTAATTCCATGGGGCATTTACATTTGTGCTCCTAAGTTGAACCCACTACTCAGATATGCCCCTAATTTCTAAGCATTCTCAAATTTGCCCCTCTACCGTTAGGAGAACTTATAGAAATGCCCTTATGTGCCGTTACCGTCCAGTCAAAGGGTATTTGCCATTTTCTGTGCGTTTGCTGGACATTTTTGCCCCTGGAAAAAATAAAACAGAAATTAAAAAAAGGAAAGAGAGAAGGCGCGCTTACCTTTTGGCCCAGGACGGCCCAGCCAGCCCAGCCCGTTGATCGGTCATCTTCTTCCCCTCTCTCTCTCAACCCCAAAAAAATGATCGGCGGCGGGGCTCGACGGGGTGATGTTCCTGCAGCTCCGACCCCTTCCTACCTCTCTTCTCACTCTCTCCCCTCTACCCCCTATATCTTCCTGCTGAATTCCGCAGGGTGAACCACTTCCCCCTTCCCCTGGTTCTCACTATGGCGTGCAGAGAGGACGCCATTGCTCGGCACCATGGCCGGAGGCCAGCTCGATCCCGAAGAGCATGTCAAATTGAGTGATCGTTTGCCTCTCTTCTTCACCGCACCATTGATTCTAGAGTGAGCCGCCCGTATATGATGCCCGGGACCCTGACCTCTGCCACGGCCATTACTCTTCATTTCCTAAATTCGGCCACTCCAAGCAACCATAGAACACCCCGACCACCGAGCTGTCTTCGCTATAACCTTGCAACCCTACTCCCTTCTTTCCCCTGCCGGAAGCTGGCCGCCATGACCTGACCTCCGTCTGTCGCACAATATGCCAGGTAGGCCTCGCGTAGCTGCCCCTCGCCTCACGCACTCCAACTCCGGTCATTTGGCCATTGACAGCGAGCCACCGGTGAGGCACCCATGAGCGCAGGCACTCAAGACCAGGCATGCATTCCAGATGTGGACTGGTGTAGACATATAACATGTAGGGCCCATTAATTAGTTTAACCCTAGTACTAGCTTGTATTAATAGTATGCTTATTAGTGAGACTAATCCATGGGCCCTAACAATTCACAAAACTACTAAATCATTTTAGAAAAATAACTACACACTTACATGTGGGGTCCCACATGTAAGTGAGAGAGAATATTTTTTTCTTTTTTCTTCAGTGGGCCCACATGTAAGTGAGTGAGAGTGTAGCTATTGTTTTTGTTTTTATTTTTCACCAGTGGGTCCCACGCGTAAGTGACACATATAGTCTGGGGAAAATGTCTAGCAAACATCCATATGGCGGTCAATGCCCTTTGACTAGACGGTAATGGCACAGAAGGACATTTCTATAAGTTCTCCCAATGGCAGAGGGGAAATTTTGAGCATGCTTCAAAATTAGGGGCAAATCTGAGTAGTGGGTTCGAGTTAGGGACACAAATGTAAATGTCCATAATTCCATGTGTAGTAAATTGGATGGAATTTTCTAACATATTGGTCTAACGGCTATGACCCAATTAAGCATGGAGTGACATGGCATTTTAATTCCAAAAAATTGGCATGTTTGATGAAAGTTTGGACACACACCCCTCACAAACCGGAGCAACTCACTAGAAGGCTCGTGGTTCCATGAGGGAACAATACATGTCCCATTTGGAGCAGGTTTGTGGATATGCTTTCACACCAGAGTTGCTCATAACAAGCCTGATGGTTTCGGTAGGGAACGTCCCACCTTCGGGGATGAAACGATATCCATTGCCTCTTATTGCTTTCAAAAAAATTCTCGTGTCAACATAGAACAATAGGAGTGTTGTGTAAATTTTTGGGATTTTCGGGGTTTGTTTGGACATTTTTATGCATTAATTGAGTTTTCAATGCATTTATGGGCATAATTCAAATTTGAACTACATGCACATGCTCTAATGCATATAAATTGGTTGAAAATTCAAATTTGTGCCATTGGTTGCATGCTTAGGTCCCATGCAATAAATGGGAATGAATGTCAAACACCATGCCATGGTCACTCGGCTGCAAACATTGAGATACCTGGTTTTTAAATTCTAGTAAATCCAATGCTCGTCTGAAATTCATGAAACTTGGCATGCTATCATGCAGCGGCATCAACATGTTGTGGTATTTTTTTGTCCCATTTGGGGCAGGTTTGGGGATATGCTTCTCATAAACCAGAGCTTCTCACAACAAGCCTGATGGTTTCAGTAGGGAACGTCCCACCTTTGGGGACGAAACGATATCCATTGCCTCTTGTCAACATAGAACAACAGGAGTTTTGTGTCAATGTTTTGGATTTTTGGAGGTTCGTTTGGACATTTTATGCATTACTTGAGTTTTCAATGCATTTATGTGCATAATTCAAATTTGAACTACATGCACATGCTCTAATGCATATAAATTGGTTGAAAAAACAAATCTGTGTCCTTGGGTGCATGCTTAGGTCCCATGCAAGAAATGGGAATGAATTTCAAACACAAGGGCATCGTTGATTGCCGACAAAACGTTGAGATACTTTGTTTTTAAATTCTAGTAAATCCAAAACTCGTCCAAATTCATGAAACTTGGCATGCTATCATGGAATAGAACCCGACATGCTGTGGTATTTTTCATGTCCACTTTGAGAGAAGGCGCACTTAAATAACAGCCAATAAAGGCATTTGGAAAAAATAGCTGCCACTTTAATATCTCAAACTTTGTGCAATTCAAATCATGTGCGTTCTGTTAACCATTCACGTGACGCCACGTGTCTTCATTTTAATGGATATAGGAGGTGTCATGCGGATAGCTGCTTGACCTTGACTGAACAGGAGGTATGCGAGCGGAGTCCGGTGCACAAGCTGACCTAGAGGCATGCAAGCTGTCCTCCAATGCATAGGCTCACCGGGAAGCGTGCGAGTTATATGCTGCGCAGGCTCGCTTGGAAGCGAGCCCTTTAAATTCCATGGTCGCCCGCCCTCCTCTCCATTAATGGTGCCGGAGCCGCTGTTTAATAGGGTCAGCCTTACTGTTCGCCTCCCATTCCCCTCCCTCCTGCAGACCTCCACCAACGCGCTGGCGCAGAATGACCATCTGCCACTAGTCTTCCAGTTTGGTGAAGTCTACTTCGAGCCGGAGGAGATAGAAAATAAGGAGGAATGTGCCTCATGGACATGGCCCGGAACGAGCTGGCCGCGGCGGTTGCTGCCCCCGCTCCCATCCCAGCTCCCATCCCCGCTCATGCGCCAGCGACCATCGTAGCATTGACGGGCTAGTCGGCAAGCACTATCGCAGAGCTGGAAGCCGCGGGCGTCAGCGAAGTCTCCGCGGACCCGCACGAGCTCGTGTACATGCTAGCGCCAGCGCCCGTGTCCGTGCATGTGCCCTTGCGTGCCCCTCCACCCACCATGGCGCCGGCACCCGTGCGTTTGGTTGCACCCGCCGCGCCCATGTCCCTGCCCGTGCGCGCCCCTCTACCCATGGCGGTGCTGGTCCCTGTGCGTTTGGTTGCATCCGCCGCTCATGCGCCCCCCTTAGCGGCATGGGACGCTGCCGTCGATCGCTACCTCTCAGCGGCGCTAGTTCTCGTGCTGCCGTGCCCCGCCCGTCGATCACGCGACGACATGATGTTTGATTTACATGTGAAGAACATTTTGTGCTGCCTTGAATACTTCAACAATGTCGTCCAAGAGGATGACAATGACAATGACGGCGTGGCACGCCGCCTCCACCGCCGCCGGAAATAGTTTTTTTGGGGTTTAATACTGTATCTCGAATTCTAGATCATATGAATATAAATTCACAGTGTGACTGAATGAAAGATATGGTTTTAACGAACTTGCATTTTTCTCTCTTAATGTACAAACTTATCAAACGATTTTCTTTTGAAAAAAATGTCAATGGTATTTAAATATAAAACACTCATCGCAAACGTTTTAGTTAGAACACCCGTATGCAAACAGACAGCTTCCCCAGGAAGCCAAGGGAAAATGTGCCGGGCAGGATTTTTGCAGCTCTTGATTGCAAACATTTTAGATAGAACACCCATATGCAAAGTGAGAGCTATGGTTTTCCCTCGCAGTGCTGGATTTGTGCATCCCTTCAATGCAAACGGTTGTTTTGCATGACCCATGTGCAACGATGCAGAAACAATTCGGTAAGATTTGCATCTGTCATTTTGGGTACGTTGCCATTTGTCAAACTGGAAAGATTGATATTTGTTTATCTAGTAACATTGGCATTTGTGAACCTTGTAACACTGCGATTTGTCAAAATATGCAGCTAAAAATCACTAGCACTATCTAATATCTGCAACTAAAATCACTAGCACTGTTCGTAACCACTAGCAGGCGTGAGTTGATGGACGCATATGCAAATGTACCATTGATTACATACAACAAGTCATCAACCCACAACGACAACGAGGATACACATTGGATTATAGATCATTTCCAACAAAACATTCTAGTAAAGTAATGTTTTTCTCGCACAACAAATAACAAAGCGATGAAATGAACTTCAGGTCAACCACTCGTTGGCGTTCGAAGCTTGCTTTTAACCAGAAGTGATTCCCTGGGAAGGGCCAGCTACTGTCAATCTCGAGACCAACGTAGGACTGATCATCCAGGTTGAGGTGGCCTATGTGAGGAACCATATTGGGATGGTAGGGAAGCATAGCAATGTCTGAGGTATAGATACAGTTGCTTCTCATAAATGGTAGTAATGTTGTGTCAACAGCAGCTGGATCGCCTTCCACCATCATTGGATAGTTTTGTCCAAGGAAGAGCGAGTTTCCTCCAAGACTTTCAATACTGAACCAGGGAGAAGGTGTTGGCACTAGTACACTAGTATCCATCCCGAATACCCTGCAACGGAAGTTGGAATAGGTCCGGAGAGTGCGACCATGCAAGACAACACCTGCTTCCTTAGTAACATCAGCAGTGCCCTATATACAGACAAGAAGAGGTGATCCATCGAAATAAGTTGCCAGGCGCCACCAAGTATATGGGTCCTGCTCGTCCTCATGATCATGATCATCAGCATCGTCATCTCCCCCTTGGTTATAAAAATTTTCATGTATAGGTGGTGGAATGTTCAGAGGACCTTGGAAACACAGGAAGGTTAATTAGTAAAGGGAAACTAGCTAACCCGCGTGCATGTGGATGAAACAACTATAATTACGGTGGAAGACAAACGTACCAAAAGCATTAGGATTCCATGCAGAAATAGTGCCAGGAGTGGTGGCAACAAACACAAGACCCTCGTATTGAATTGCATCGCAGTACTCATCCATGTACAGAAATTAATTTTTGAGCAATATCCATCGAGGTGTGGAAGTAAGGACGGCAAGAAGCTTCTGGAAGATAGCAAAAACTTCATAGTTCGTGTAATACCAAGAGCGGTTGGGAACTCGACAAATTGCTATCTTCCATAGACGACAGTCACCATGATCATATTTGAACTCACGTAGAATACCGGTGTACTCAACCTCTGGGCAGTCTGAGATTTTTGGAAGTGGTACCTGGTGACGAGTGTACACATTCACAAGTTCCCGCAAGCAGTTGTACCCAATATAAACAACTCAATCTCCATGTGTGCCTGCCCAAGCCTTGCCCTCAAGCGATGGCATCTTAACATCACACGTATCATTATCAAGCGGCATCAACTTGCACAAGGCAAGCCTTCCATCGTCCCCGCACCATTCAGCATGGTCACGACAAAGAAGATAGGGGATATCAAATCTCTCCTGGAACCTTGGGTTGCTTGTAATGATGTTATTAGTTGAGTTGAGAATGGTCTTGACTGAACCTGCCATGCTAGCCGAGGTGATGACATCGCACCAATCAATGAGTTCCTCCACCACGTCATCTTTCAGATCGTGGCAAGAATAACGGGGTTGTCTCCGGCCTGTTCCCTCCATGGAGAAGATGATTGAACAATGGCAGAAGGAAGGGTGAAGGCAAATGGAGGGAGGAAGAGCATGCAACAACAGTTCCAAATTGAGAGGGAAAATCGAAGAGGCGGTGGATGGTGGCCACAGTACAAGAAGAGGCTAGTGGGGAGCGAACGGTTGCCACAGAGGTCACACACTAACAACAAGGCCGAGTGAACCGCATGGCGTATATCGCACACACCTTGATCTGGCTAATCATTTCTTTTATGTTGCCTAATCACAAACAGTTCATCCAAGTGATCCGTATGCTATACATCGCATAAACCTTCATCTGGGTGCCCATTTCTTTTGTGTTGCCTAATCGCAAATAGTTCATCCGAGTGAACCATATGTTGTATATCACACACACACCTTCATCTGGCTGCCCGTTTCTTTTGTTCCTCCTCATTGCAAATAGTTAATTGAACTAAACCGTATGCCTTGCATCGCACGCACAACTAAAATCTGAACCATGTTTAATGCATCCGTCATCACAAACGTTTTGCACCCTTTTGACGGTTTTTCTACACCACCGTTTGTGATTATTGCATCGCACACAGTTTGGTCGAAGGGTCTCTGATCGTAGTGTCGGCTGAGCAACATCCTGCAGTTGTGCTAGAAACCCACTATATGTGAATCATGAACGTATTGCAACACCCTACAATAGGAATCCTTCTCGTGTGCGCGGCATGGAAGGCACCATAGGACAACACCATAATAAACACATACAACTCAAACCAATTTAGATCATCAATCAACCCAAAAGACAAAATAAATCTACTCAAAACATCATAGGATGGAAACACATCATTGGATCATAATATGTGGCATAAAGCACCATGTTGAAGTAGGGGATTACAGTGGGGTGCGGGAGAGTGGACTGCATAAAAGAGATGAAGATGGTGATGTTGATGAAGACGATCACCGCGGCGATGATTCCCCCGATGGCACTCCGATGCCACCAGGAGAGAGGGGGAGCGGTTCTCCCCTTTGTGCTTCCTCCTCCATGGCCTCCCCCTTAGATGGGGCAAGGTTCTTCCTCTGGTCCTTGGCCTCCATGATGATGGTGACCCCTCCAGCTTCCTCCTCCATGGCCTCGGTGATGTTGGCCCCCTCCAGAAGGATGCCAGAGAGGGCCTAGATTGGTTTCTCATCGCTACAAAGGCTTACAGTGGCGGAACTCCCGATCTAGGTTTCTTTTCGGGGGTTTATGTATTTATAGGAATTTTTGGCGTTGGTTTCACGTCAAGGGGGTCCACGAGGCACCCACAAGGTTGGACCACCCTTCGGGGGAGGGGGGGGGGTAGGGCGTGTCCCCTGATCTTGTGGAGACCTCGTAGCTCTTCTAGCCCAACTCTTTTGCTTCGGGGGCTTCTTCTGGTCCATATATAATCACCATAAATTTTCAAGTCATTTAGACTCTGTTTGATATTCCTTTTCTACGAAACTCAAAAACAAGGAAAAAACAAAAACTGGCATCGAGCTCTAGGTTAATAGTGGGATGTCTGGAAGCTCACGAGCACCAACTTTTTCCCGTCTTCTCTGTCGGCAGCCATCCAGTGGGAGTTCATGTCGACCCAGTACATACCTTCCAAGAAGTTTTGGGCGATGGTGATCGGATCGAAGTAAGGGGAAATGATGTATGGCGACCCACTACAAACCTGCAAAGAAATCTCGGGTAATGAAGATCCGATTGAAGTCAAGGGGCATCATGTACGCCTCCGTATCATGGTGAGCAAATCTCGCAAGACCAGATAGCAACAAGCAGGGTGTCTTGAAAAGCTTAGGCCTCGCTTTGGCGCTGGCCGTGTGCATATCCCTCGAGCATGCAGCCAGACGCAGGGCACTCAACATATCCATACACGAACAGCAGAGGTCGAGGATGTCACTAGTGAGATTGCTCCAATCGCGGCTCATATGGATGTTGCACGGTTCGCGTTCGGCCATGGTGGAGTTTCGAAGGTGGGGTTTTGGGGGGCTTGATTTACTCGGGAGCAGGCTCTCGGTGCTGGAGCGGCTAGCGAGGGAATGGCGGTACTCGGGGAGGCAAGGGTATGCGGGGGCACAATGAGATGATGAAGAGTGACCTTAGGATCTCCGACGAGACAGAGATGGAGATGGAGTGGTGCTAGGGGAGTGGGAGACGAGGCGAGGCATGCTATACAGCGGCGGTGACAGTGACTGCGTAGTGCACAAGGTGAGGCTGACTTTGGTAACCCGAACACGCCGCCTGGACTGGTGTCACCTCGGGCGCAGGGTCTTGTCAGTTCACTATGAGGACCGGATGAATAATATTTTGACCATCAACTGTACCACAGTTGTACTACTACTAGTAGTAGAAGTAGTAGGAACATGAGTAGTATTGTATAGCGTAAATAGGTCTCCCATGCTAGCATGCATCTGGGTTCACTTCATCCTCCAGGTATCATCCATATTGCTAGCATAACCAAATTCTCGTGCATGCGGAAGCGCGAAGAAGGCCTTTTCTTTTTTGAGGATAACCGCATATTCCTTAACTAGAGAATGTTGTGTCTCCCACGCACGCGCCAATATCCATCCGAACCAGCTATGACACAATTTTTTATCCGTTTGCATAGGTCCCACCTATCAAGAGGGTTGCAGAAATAAAAAGGAATCATAAAATGTCTCGCCATGGTGATTCGAAAGAGTGACCTCAACTAGCCAGTGGCACATGTAGCGCTAGAAGGATGTGCACGTATAGGGACAGGTACCACTCCTCGGTCACCCACGTAGCCTTTTCGTTTAGTCTACCTACCTGTCTAATCAACTGCCTGCAGGCCACTTCTCCCATTTACTTCTGCATCGGCAACCGATTTTCCTCGGCTTCTTCACTACTCCTTCATATTCATTTGCATCCAAACCACACTGCACTCACATTGTTTTAACCTCTTCACATCCTCCTGTAGTAATTTCGAAGCCCGTTTAAATAATCATCTTCTTTAGTTATACTAGCCATCTAATCCTAATTCTCCAAACCATAGCCCTCCGGTCCAGCGGTTCCAAATGGCGAAATCAAGATGCGGGTTTCTAGCGTCCAACATGTCTTCGTCGAAGGCTCATTGAGCATAGTTGCCACAGTCACTGACCACCCAAGCGTTGTTCAGAAGTGGATCAACAATGTATCCAACTCCCTCCAAAAGGTGGAGATGAAGGTCATCCGTCTCAACGCAGAGTACACGGAGCATGCCACTAGGAAGATCCAATGCGCCACCGTCCTTTAGCTATGCCTCGAAGATCAAGTTTTGGTGTACCATATCATACACGCGCCCTCCATACTAGGTGAGCTCCATGATTTCTTGTCTCGGGAGGATATATACTTCTATGGGGCAGCCATCGAAGGGGATAAACAGAAGATGGTGACGTACAACCTTGATTCGAAAAGCATCACTGACGTACAAACCAAAATAAAAATTCATGTGGAAGATTGTGATAAACCGACACCATCCCTATTTGACGCAGAAAATTTTGTGCTCCGAACAAATCTTCAAAAGGGTGATGAGACGCTGGCATTAAGGTTGTCTGGATGGGAGAATTATCCCTTGACGCACGAGCGGATAAAATATGCTGCCCTCGATGCCCGTGTGAGTTTCGAGATGGCTGCAAGGTCCATAGAGCTTGTTGCGAATCTGTCTCCCCCAGAAAATGAGAAGAACAAGAAGAACAAGAAGCTACACCAGCATCAGGGCATTGTGGATGGATAAACTATTTCCTCTCTTGTAAAAAAATTATTCCCTCTCTGTGTATATTGATATAGATGGACTATTTCGATGGTGTGCATGTCTTCGAAACAAGTAGTAGCGTGGGTCCGCTTGACTATAAGGAACTATTTATCCCCCTAGCTTTCTCTACTACTACTCCTTCCAGTGATCGGTATGCAATGAATGTGTCGGTAGACATGACAGCTTGTCCAAGGAAGTTCCACTATGGCGACCATCACGTTTCATCCACTGCCACTCGCGATTCCCATGACGCTGCTCCAACCCACGGCACCACTTCCCCCGATGTGCGCCTCACTCCTCTCAGCCGCACCGCCCCTTTGCCTTTGTGTGCTTGACATGTGGGCCACCTAAAATGCGGCGAGCATCACGTTTCTACCACAGCCACACACGATTCCCACGATGCCGCTCGAACCCATGACACCACACGTCCCCCGACCTGCGGCTCACCCCTCTTGGCCCCACTGCCCCTCTGCCTTCGGGAGCATTACATGTGGACTAGCCACCTACCGGGTCCACATGTTATTGACTCAAAGGCCGGTGTAGTAAGGCGCTGAAGCTCAGTCCCGAGAGCCCCGAGAGGGAAATGTAACTCCTGCGCCAGGCCTTGTGGTGCTACTGCTGCATGAACTCGTGCCAAACTCAAGATTTGTTTCTTTACTATACATGCATGCAATGATTTAATGGACATTGTAATCTCAACATGTGATGGGGAGCTCTAAATTTGAATTTGAAACTTATAAAATGAAAAAATTCAACACAAATAAACTGGGAGAGAGGGAGTATACCATAGGATGTGTCCCATAGGAAACAACTCCCCTGGTTTGTCACCACGAAGATGCGGTTAGAAAGGAGCACAGCGTCTTCGTACTCGTACGACAACAAATTGGCCGCAGATAGCATTGACCACCTTTGACTGCCGTGTGCAAGGTTTGTGCTATCTTCTTAAATCTCACCGTGGTTCCATCGTACCAATTCAGGCGGTGGCCCATTGCATGGTTGATCCCAATGTTGGAAAAAGGTTTTACAGGAACGGTGTCACCATTGTAAATGTTGTGCAAATTGATGTTGGTACCCTCCCATACATATGCAAGCCAATCTCCACTCGCACCGAGCCTAACCTGTGAGACAGTGGGAAGGGGGAGAATTAGGACATGGACACGTAAGTAGTCTTTAGAATGCATTTACTACATGATCAAACTCATCTTACCTGCTCATTGGACAAAATCCGAGTGCCCCCCAACATCGACATCTCAAGGGGCGTCAACTTGCAACTACGGCCATGCCGCGCCCGAGAGACCGCCAAGGAAACATCCTCGTGTGTTGCACGGAACATCAAGATGCATTTGTATGAGTAGTTTATCTTGTGAGAGAAAAGGAAGAACGAGGGAAGGCCTTATTTGCAAATGTGGAGAGGGGTGTAGGTATATTTTGCAAAATTGGCACCGTTTTCTTCCTACCTGTGAGATATAAATCGGGCGGTCTATATTGCAGGATGGCAGGTACACCATCATCACCAACTCTGTTTTTTATAAGACTAGCAAGATGCCCGTGCATTGCACGGAACATCAAGATCTTGTGGGAGAAAAGGATGAATGAGGGAAGGCCTTATCTGCAAATATGGAGAGGAGTGCGGGTAAATTGTCATAGTTTCCTTCCTATCCATTAGATATAGATCGGACGGCCTATATTGCAGGATGGCAGGCACACCATCAGTACCAACTCTGCTTTTTATAAGAGTAGATAGGTCTCCACTCTTATAAAAACAATGCCATCCTACAATATAGGCCATCCAATTTTTATCCGACGAATATGAAGGAAACTATGGCAATTTTGCAAAAATATACCCACACCCCTCCCCACATTTGCAAATAAGGCCTTCCCTCATTCATCCTTTTCTCCCACAAGATAAACTACTCATACAAATTCATCTCGATGTTCCGTGGAACGCATGGACATCTTGCTAGTATCAGAGAGTAGTAGACTAGCACTACAAAAAAAATACGCATCCGTGACATTTTGGGCCGAACGAAATTTTTTTGTCATACATATGACACTTCTATGACGATAATTGTGACAAAACCCGGTATCATCATAGATGTGGTGGGGTCCTACTTCTATGACAAAAAATCATGACAGAAAATGGGCTTTTCGTCCTGGGCGGTCCGGAGACGCAGCTGCATGAAATTGTTTGGGCCCTCCATAACGGAAAAAACCGTGGTAGAAGCGAGGGCGAGGAAAATATCGGGGTGTTCCCGGTTACGGTGGGTGGTCGGGGCCGAGCGATGCTCGTTTCTCTTGTACACGCACGCGCGTGGGTGCGAGGTGTTGGGCTCTAACTGAACCCGAGCGAGGCGTTGTGCTCTAACTGAATCCGAGCGATTGCACTGTAGGCTACGCGTTACTGAACCCGAGCAATCGATCGATGGGTGTTAACTGAACCCGATCGAGTGATTCCTTCACTACTACTGCTAACTGAAGCCGATTGATGCTGCCTCTGGATGAACAGTGAGTGTTGCTGGCGGGGGGGTCTGGATGAACAGTTCCCGGTGGGGGTGGATGAATAGGACCCCATGGTGTTGCCTTTGGATGAACAGGACCCCAATCGATCGAGCCGGTTGGGGCTGGATGAACAGGACCCCATGGAGGGCAGGATGAATAGGACCACCCCGTGGAGGGCTGGATGAACAGTAGACGATGGAGGGCTGGATGAATAGTAGCCCGTGAAGGGGTGGTTGAACAGGAGCCCGTGGAGAGGGCTGGTTGAATAGTAGCCGGTGGAGTAGCGCGCGGTGGAGGCTGGATGAACAGGAGCTTGTGGATGAACAGTCGCAGGTGGACGCTGGAGGAGGTCGATGGTGGATGAACAGTAGCCCGTGGAGACTAGAGGGGGTCGACGGTGGAGATGAACAGTATCCCGTGGAGTCTCGTTTTGCGGTATGCCACACCCGTCCTGATGAACAGGACCCTCGTTTCGACCGTAGCTCTCCAACACAAGTCTGTTTCCTCTGTTTTGCGGTACGACATACCACTCCCGATGAACATGATCCCGTTTCGACCGTGGCCGGTCGAACACAAGGCCGTTTCCTCCGTTCTGCGGTATGCCAGGCCTCGTTTCAATTGGATGTTCCGTCCAAGCCCTCCCGATGAACACGACGACGCATTCTGTTCTGACCCAGCCGGTTGGCTCCCCATGAACACGACGACGACGTTGTTTCTCTATTCCGACCCAGCCATGTACATGAGCCCTGGCCGTACGTTTGCGCGAGTAGGTGTTCGAGACCCTTCCCGTATGTACGCACGTGGCCATATTTTGTTTCTTGCACACTGGCCACTGTACGTACGTGTACGTGCTGTGTGCGCGCCTCTACATCGAGCAGTATATACATACACATTCACGACCAGAATGACAACGCTACGTACGCTTCGACCAGGTGGGTCCCGACTGTTAGGCAGATCCTTGCCTGCAAAGATGTAGCTAGTAGGTCCTAGCAGTCAGGGGGCGAATCGTTGTTTTTTTTTGCCCAGACACACTTCCTTGTGTGCGGAGATGTAGCTGGTGGGTCCCAGCAGTCAGGGGGGAACATTTTTTCGCTAAATACGGTGGCCCGTCCGGCGGGTCCCTGTTGTTAGGTGGAGGAATAATTATTTTCTGTGTAATAAGGAGGCACTTCCTTGCTGCGGCCGTGGACCCAGCTGTCAGCCTCTCCACGTATAGTCCACGTCCGATAGAAGCCGTTCCTTGACCACGTTGACCACGCCGCGCCGGGAGCACCAGGGCGGTGGACGATGGCGAGGCCTAGGAAGGGGACGACGCGGAGCCGAGGAAGACACGGCAGTGGAAGCCCGCACGGAGAGGAGTATGAGGGTTCACTAGTTCGGCTGCGGTGTGAGGCTGCCGTCGCCACAGGGCCTGGCCAGCGGTGGGAGTAGTAGGGGTCGGTGAGGCCTCCGCGTCATCACAGCCGGCCATTGGAGGCAGGAGCACGCGGCATGACTGGCGCTGCTTTGGGTGGCTGGAGCAAGAAGACCAGAGGTTGAAGAAGCACTATGGCTGTTGGATGGACATCGTACGGTCACTGGGGCTAGAATCGTTCATATTGAGTAAGTTGACAAAGCACTCCGTCCCCATCAATTTAGTAGGCCCACAAGTGAGCCACTCACCAAGGTGGCTCCCAACTAGCAGGGGGAGTATTGCTTTTTTTGTGCGTAATAAGGAGGCACTTCCGGTCGGTCCGAGCTGACAGCGGGGGGGATGTTTTTTTCGCGAAATACGGCGGCCCGTCCGGTGGGTCCCAGCTGTCAGGGGGAAACGTTTTTTTCGCCAAATACGGTGGCCCATCTGGTGGGTCCCTGCTGTCTGGTGGAGGAATAATTATTTTCTGCGTAATAAGGAGGCACTTCCTTACGGCTGCCGTGGACCCAGCTATCAGCCTTGCCACATACAGTACTCTTCCGATGGAAGCCGTTCCTTGACCACGTTGGCCACGCCAAGAGCACCAGGGCGGTGGACGACGGTGAGGCCTAGGAAGGGGGCGACACGGAGCGGGGGAAGACGTGGCAGTGGATGCCCACACTTAGAGGAGTATGAGGGTTCACTAGTTCGGTGCGGTGTGAGGTTGCCGTCACTGCAGAATAACAGGGGGTGTGGGTGAGTGGAGGGATGGCCTGGCCATCGGTGGGAGTAGTAGGGGGCGATGAGGCCTCCACCGCATCGCAGCCGGCCACGGGAGGCAGGAGCACGAGGAATGACCGGCGCTGGTTTGGGCGGCTGGAGCAAGAAGACCAGAGGTTGAAGAAGCACTACGGCGGTTGGATGGACATCGTACGGTCACTAGAGCTAGAATAGTGCATATTGACTAAGTTGACAAAGCCCTCTGTCCCCGTCAACTTAGTAGGCCCACAAGTCAGCCTGCCACTATACTGGGTCCCAGCTAGTAGGGGGAGTATTCATTTTTTTGTGCGTAATAAGGAGGCACTTCCTTGCGTGCGAAGATATAGCTGGTGGGTCCAAGCTGTTAGTGGCGGTAACGTTTTTTCACGAAATACAGAGGCCCTTTCGGTGGGTCCCAGATGTCAGGTGGAGAAATCATTATTTTGCGTGTAATAAGGAGGCATTTCCTTGCATGCGGCCGTGGACCCAGCTGTCAGCCTCTCCACGTACAATCCACTTTAGATGCATGTCGGTCATTGACCACGTTGACCAGGCCGCGCCGAGAGCACGAGGGCGGTGGATGACGGCGAGGCCTAGGAAGGGAACGACACGGAGGCAGGGAAGACTCTGCAGTTGTTTCCCACGCGGAGGGGAGTACGTCTGTACGAGGGTTTACTGGTTCGTCTGCCGTCGCCGAAGAATAATAGCAGGTGTGCGTGAGTAGAGGGAGGGCTAGTCCAGCGATGGGAGTACGGTGGGGCGGTGAGGCGTGCGTGGCAGCACAGCCAGCCACAGGGAGGAGATAGAAGGCAGTCCCGCCGGCGCTTGTTTGAGCGGCTGGAGCAGGAAGAGAAGAGATTGAAGAAGTACGACGGCCGTTGGATGCACATCCAACTATCACTACTCGTGCATCAACCTTTTTTAGGAAAGCCTCAATTTTGTGGAAAACATCATATAGCCCATCTACCATTATTTCTAACAATTTACAGACCATTTGCTAATTCTTAAGGTTTTTTTGGAGCCCATATTCTTTTTTAGCATTACAGCCCATATTGTGGCCACGATGAAAAAATTATACGAAATTTTGCATATTTCGGTGCGGTCCGAACTGTTTTTAAAAATAAATATATATCGATATAAAATCTAACAAATTTTCCATGCATAAGAATCAATGCAATTTAAAATCTCGAAATGAAAAAAGAACTTTGAAACTAATTGCCAGTTTGATGTGTTTTAAAAATGTATAACCCATTTCTCATTACTGATAGGCCATTTTCTCGGCCAGCCGAATGAAGCTCTCCTCGTCTTGAAAGATTTGCAGCCAAACAGGCCTGAAAAAGCGACTTACTTGGCAAATCACAAAAAACCTGGGCTGTGGACGTGGACCCAGCTGTCAGC
The DNA here is from genome assembly GCF_002162155.2 of Triticum dicoccoides. NCBI lineage: Eukaryota > Viridiplantae > Streptophyta > Magnoliopsida > Poales > Poaceae > Triticum > Triticum dicoccoides. Next base: position 382,621,580 of record NC_041392.1, on the reverse strand, counting down.
CTCTCGACGTACAGTACTCTCCCGATGGAAGTCGGTCGTTGACCACAATGACCACGCCGTGCTGAGAGCACCAAGGCGGTGGAAGACGGCGAGGCCTAGGAAGGGGACGACGTGGAGCAGGGGAAGACGCGGCAGTGGACGCCCACGTGGAGAGGAGTATGAGGGTTCACTGGTTCGGCTGCGACGTGAGGCTGTCGTCGCCACAGAATAACAGGGGGTGTGGGTGAGTAGAGGGATGCCCTAGCCAGCGGTGGGAATAGTAGGGGGCGGTGATGCCTCCATAGCATCACAGCCGGCCACGGGAGGCAGGAGCACGCGGCACGACTAGTGCTGGTTTGGGCGGCTGGAGCAAGAACACCAGAGGTTGAAGAAGCACTACTGCCGTTGGATGAACATCGTATGGTAACTGTAGCTAGAATCGTTCATGTTGACTAAGTTGACAAAGCCCTCCGTCCCCGTCAACTTGGTAGGCCCACAAGTCAGCCTCCCACGATGCTGGGTTCCAGCTGGCAGGGGGAGTATTCATTTTTTTGTGCGTAATAAGGAGGCACTTCCTTGCGTGCGAATATAGCTGGTGGGTCCGACCTGTCAGCGGGGGCACGTTTATTTCACGAAATACGGAGGCCCTCCCGGTGGATCCCAGATGTTAGGTGGAGAATCAAAGAATTGAGAAGGCGTACAGAATAAGCTAGTGTGCCAGTAAAGAGACATTGCTGAGTTTTAGAAACAAGAGAGATGTGCTCCTGTAGCTGGTTTGAATCCAAACCTAGACTATGACTATATATGGTGCTATGCTACTCTGCAAGTAATGAAACTGACATAACCAATGTTCGCTTCTCCTCTTCTCTACTTACTCTGCCTAGCATCAGAAGCTCTGGCCGTAGCAGCCATGTCCGCTGGCTGCTCGTCCACCTGCTCTTCAGCAGGAAACAACCAAATATGCGCCAAGTCGCCACCCATACCATCGCATGTGCGTCTCATCACACCCCCGCCGGCATGCGCACCGCAGCCGGTTGCTCATCACAACCCGGTGACGTTGGTGTGGTGCCACTGGTGCAAATCACGCAAAGTCATCCGTCGCATCTCAACCACAATCCTCAACCCTGGCCGAGTCTTCTACAAATGCCCGAATCATGGGGTAATAATATGTTTAAGTGTTGTTCTACTGCTTTCAGTTGCTGATTTTTTTAATAGTTTGGTTGATGATCTTCCAATTTGATTCGTGCAGAAAAGGGAAGATTCGTGTGATTTGTATTTCTCGGAAGTTGCTGATGTGAGGGAGTGCAACTACGCTGATTATTGGGTTAGCCGAGGAATCCCAATCCCGGCAGGTTGGGGTGTTGGACAAGTAACTGAAGGAACGACAGAAGTGGAAGATGCAGAACAGATGGTTAAAGATGCAGTTCCCCTGATCATGGCCAAGCAACAGCTGCTGAACGGCCTTGACAGCAATGAGGAGATGAAAGAGCTTGTGAAGATAATGGGCAAAATCGAAGTGCTTTGTAGGATGATTGTCTCTTTATTTGCAGTGTATGTAGCACTCGTGATCTATTCAGTGGCTATGACATGAATACTTTGCTGAAACTAGTAATTAATGAAACCTGTGTAGCAGGCTGGGCTTAGTGTTGTGAACATCTAATGATTTCTATTAATGGAAATCAGGGGGTATCTCCTTTTGCTCATAAAAAATAAATAGCAGAGGCCCTTTTGGTAATAAATAAATAAATTAGCAGAGGCCCTGTTGGGTCAGCTTTGTTCTCATTCGAAGACGTCGAGCAAATTGCAGTCCAACAGCAAACTATTTCATCAAATTCAAGTTTCATAGCCAAATATGAGTACAACTAAACAACAATGTCATCATGTTTTAGTCATCATACAATCACCAAACACAAATCAACATACATAACAAGTGATGTTCTCATAGGAAAATACTAAACATCATGTTCATCAGGTTTCAGTTGTCATAGCAAACACAATTTCACATAGTAGATAAAAAAACATCTTCTGACAGGCAAATACGACAAAAGCAATGTAATCATCATCTGCAGGAGCAGCGTCAACATCTTCGACATGTGTATCAGTCTGAATCGTAATTCCCCACAGTGTCATCTTCTTCTTCATCCTCAACGTCCTCGAACGTTGGTTTCTTCTTGATCAACTCTTGTATGTCCATAGAACGACATGCAATCTTTTTGCCGGCGTCATTGACATGATGGTTCTCAAAGATATTAGGAACATCTGCGTTATCTTGTACATCAGGAGCAGTGTAAGCATCATCTTGTTATGCAACTTCATTAGACGAATTCCTCGGCTCAAGCCTTTGCAATACTCTCCAGTCATCGCTACGTGCAAATGTGTCTTCCAGGAAAAATATCTGTGTTGCTTGATTTGCCAAAGTAAAAGGCTCGTTGGTCTGGTACGCCGCCTTGACATTGATGGATTCGAAATAATCATCAGCTCTGGGTTTTTCGATCCTGGAAAACAGGTTATACCAATGACAGCACAACAGAACCACACACCGATGATCCTCGAAACTGGACATATACTGCAACTGAACAATGTCTGTTATGTTAGCATACATTTCAATTGTCTCTTTGTCATACGTATCCGTGCTCATGATGACACTGTTTTGTGTCTTCTTGCCTTCGTCTCATGCAAGGGTGTTGTAGCGCACATCTCCTACAATGCAAGATTCATAATGTCTTACCCGAGTATCAGGACCCATTGCTAGTGAGTAAAGGGCATCATCAACCACTTGCGCATCCTCCCGCATCTTCTTAACCTATGGTTAGAAAATAGACAAGTTGATCATCTTATGTACTCAGTATATTAAAAAAACTGACAGTGCAATTCAAAAGCTTACATGGCTCTTGAACCATTTTGCAAATCCTTCCATAACCAGTTTGTCAATGTTTCTTGGATTTTGCGGTAGTAACTCCTTTTTGTAGATGCTACACAACATAGTGATTGCGTCAAACATCTAAATATATAAGAATGTGCTGCAAGTTTAGTAGATTACGATGTACAAGCTGTAGTACATAGCACTTACTTGATATAAGGTAGTATCTCAGGACAGTTATTCAACACATACCAAACTATTTTGTCCAAATCATTAGGTTTGTCCTCTTGTCGGCTCTTCCCTGTAACTTGAACAGAATAATCGAAAACATTAAGCCCGGGATTGTCTTCATCCGCCTCTTTGCTAAGCTGATCAGCTGTTTCACTCTTTTTTGAGCAAATTGTCAACGCTTCTGTAGCAATGTAGGCCTCTGCAATGGAACCCTCGGGTCTAGCTCTGTTCCTAACATAGCCCTTGAAAGTGCCTAGCCTCCTTTCAATAGGGTACATCCAGCCATACTGTACTGGACCTCCAAGTAGTGCCTCATCAGGTAGATGAACAACCAAATGCACCATCACATCAAAGAAGGCTGGAGGATATATCTTCTCAAGGTAGCATAGGATAGTTGGTATCTTGTCTCTAAGACGCTCCAAAGCATCTATCCTGATATTTCTACTGCAGAGTTCCCTAAAGAATTGTCCCAACTCTACAACTGCTCTGCATAAGTCGGGGCGGCCCAATCCTCTAAGGATAACAGGTAAAACCCTTTGAAGTAGGACATGGTAGTCATGAGTTTTCAACCCTTGTACCTTGTTTCCATCTGCACTGACTCTCCTTTCAGGGTTGGACGCAAATCCATGTGGGAATCTCACATGTGACAGGATCTCGCAGAATTCTTTTCTTTTTACCTTGTCCAAGACGTACACAGCTGGTCCCATATCCCGTGGTTTACCTTCATCTTGCACCTGCAAATCCTGTCTGATACCCAGGTGTGTCCAATCAATCCTATATTTTAAGGTATCTTTCGTCTTGCCTTCAATATTAAGAAGTGTGCCAATAATGTTGTCACATATATTTTTCTCGATGTGCGTCACATCAAGATTATGCCACAGATGCAAATCTTTCCAATACTCCAAGTCCCACAAAGTGGACCTGCGGGTAAACAATAATCTCTCTTCTGCCCTGCCATGCTTCCTTTTCCCACTACCATTATCAGGATGGTTTCCTGGTGTAATATGCTCGACCTTCTCTAATTCCACTTGCAACTCATCGGCGGTGAGCCTCTTTGGCGCATCATGGTTTTCATGCTTTGCATTGAACACATGTCTTCGGTATTTTCTAGGATGCGGCTTGTCCTTGGCAAGGAAACAACGGTGTCCAATGTAACATATCTTGCTATGTATTGCGTATGACAACGGATTCCCATCACAGCGAACACATGCATTGTACCCATGTGTCGTTTGCCCTGACATAGTGCCTGAGGGAGTCCTGGATTAGGGGGTCTCCGGACAGCCGGACTATATCCTTTGGCCGGACTGTTGGACTATGAAGATACAAGATTGAAGACTTTGTCTCGTGTCCGGATGGGACTCTACTTGGCGTGGAAGGCAAGCTAGGAAGTACGGATATGGATATCTCCTCCTTTGTTACCGACCTTGTGTAACCCTAACCCTCTCCGGTGTCTATATAAACCGGAGGGTTTTAGTCCGTAGGACACAATAACATACAATCATACCATAGGCTAGCTTTTAGGGTTTAACCTCTCCGATCTCGTGGTAGATCAACTCTTGTAATACTCACATCATCAAGAATAAATCAAGCAGGACGTAGGGTTTTACCTCCATCAAGAGGGCCCGAACCTGGGTAAAACATCATGCCCCCTGCCTCATGTTACCATCCACCTTAGATGCACAGTTCGGGACCCCTTACCCGAGATCCGCCGGTTTTGACACCGACATTGGTGCTTTCATTAAGAGTTCCTATGTGTCGTCACCGATAGGCTTGATGGCTCCTTCTATCATCGATTGCGATGCAGTCCAGGGTGGGACTTTTCTCCCCGGACAGATCTTTGTGTTCGGCGGCTTCGCACTGCGGGCCAACTCGCTTGACCATTAGGAGCAGATCGAAAGTTACGCCCCTGGCCACCAGGTCAGGTTTGGAAGCTTAAACTACACTGCCGATATCCGCGAAGACTTGATCTTCGATGGATTCGAGCCTCTGCCTTGTGCGTCATGCAGTCACGGTGAGTACGACACAGTGTTCAGGAGATCGCACCGGCAGCCGCTCCGACCCTCAATTCGGAGCCAGTTGCGCTGTCCATGGACGGGTGGATGGACCCCGCCACGGAGGCCTTACCCTCAACGGTGATCGAGCCGAACATCGACCTTACCCTGCACGAGAGCCGTGTTGTCATACTGCCGGATCCTTCTCCGACAACGGACTCCGAACCGCCTGCGCCCGTTCCTAGCGAATCCGATTGGGCGCCGATCATGGAGTTTACCTCTACGGATATTTTTCAGCACTCGCCCTTTGGCGACATACTGAACTCAATAGGGTCTCTCTCCTTGTCAGGAGGATCCTGGCCGAACTATATCTGACAGGATTGGGATGCGGATGACGAAGAAATTCGCTGCCCACCCACCACCCACTTAGTAGCCACTGTCAACGACTTAACCGGCATGCTCGACTTCGACTCCGAAGACATCAACGGTATGGACGACGATGCAGGAGACAAAGAGGAACCACTGCCCACAGGGCACTGGACAGCCACCTCATCATACGATATATACATGTTCGACACACCCAAAGAAGGCAACGGCGACGAGACAGCGAAGGATGACCCCTCCAAGAAGCAACCCAAGCGCCGACGTCAGCGGCGCCGCTCTAAGTCCCACCAAAGCAAAAGTGGTGATACCAGCACAGGAGATAATAACAGTCTGGATAGTGCCGAAGATGGCAACAATCCCCTCCAGCACGATCTAGGATAGGAGGGTGGAGAGGCCAGCCCTCTAGAGAGAGCGACAGATGGAGAGGCGGAGGATGATAATTACATGCCCCCTCCAAAGACGAGGCAAGCCTCGACGATGACGAATTCGTCGTGCCAGAGGATCCTGTCGAACAAGAGTGCTTCAAGCGCCGGCTTATAGCCACGGCAAATAGCCTTAAGAAAAAGCAGTAGCAGCTTCAAGCTGATCAAGATCTGCTAGCTGACAGATGGACTGAAGTCCTCGCGGCCGAGGAATATAAACTCGAATGCCCCTCCAAGAGTTACCCAAAATGCAGGTTGCTACCCCGACTGGAGGAAGAAGCGTATGACGCGGCTGATCGGCCACCTCGTGGCCACGATAGAGAGGCATTCCAGCCAAAAGCTCAGCCTACACCCCGACGCCATTCAAGTAAAAAGGCATGGGGAAATATGCCAGACCTGCGAGACGTATTGGAGGACAAAGCAAAACATGCAAGATCGATCTACGGATCACGAGGGCGCGCCACTATGCGAGATGATAAACGTCACGCCGAATACAGTAAAAGTAAATCTGGCCGGGCTGCACACAGTGGGCAAGACTCATTGGAGATGCGTCACGATATAGCCCAGTATAGAGGTGCCGCACACCCCTTATGCTTCACAGATGAAGTAATGGATCATCAAATCCCAGAGGGTTTCAAACCCGTAAACATAGAATCATACGACAGCATGAAAGATCCTGCGATATGGATCGAGGATTTCCTCCTGCACATCCACATGGCCCGCGGTGATGACCTACACGCAATCAAATACCTCCCACTCAAACTTAAAGGACCAGCTCGGCATTGGCTCAACAGCTTGCCAGCAGAGTCCATTGACTGTTGGGAAGATCTGGAAGCCGCATTCCTCGACAACTTTCAGGGCACTTATGTGCGACCACCAAACGCCGATGACCCGAGCCATATAATTCAGTAGCCAAAGGAATCGGCCAGGCAATTCTGGACACAGTTCCTAACAAAGAAAAATCAAATCGTTGACTGTCCGGATGCAGAGGCCCTAGCAGCTTTTAAACACAACATCCGCGACGAGTGGCTAGCCCGGCACCTTGGTCAGGAAAAGCTGAAATGTATGGCAGACCTCACGACACTCATGACCCGCTTTTGTGCGGGAGAAGACAGCTGGCTGGCTCATAGTAATAACATATCAAAGACCCGTGGTACCTCGGATACCAAGGACGGCAATGGCAGGTCACGTCGCAACAAACATAAGCGCCACATTAACAGCGACAATACTGAATATACGACAGTCAATGCCGGATTCAAAGGCTCTAAACCCGGTCAGCGGAAAAAGCCATTTAAAAGAAGCACTTCGGGCCCGTCCAGTTTGGACCGCATACTCGATCGCTCGTGTCAAATACACGGCACCCCCGACAAGCCAGCCAACCACACCAATAGGGATTGTTGGGTATTCAAGCAGGCTGGCAAGTTAAATGCTGAAAACAAAGATAAGGGGCCACATAGCGATGACGAGGAAGAGCCCCGGCAGCCGAACACCGAAGGACTGAAGAGGTTCCCCCCACAAGTGCAGACGGTGAACATGATATATGCAACCCACATCCCCAAGAGGGAGCGGAAGTGTGCGCTCAGGGACGTATATGCGTTGGAGCCAGTCGCCCCAAAGTTCAACCCATGGTCCTCCTGTCCGATCACCTTTGATCGCAGGGATCACCCCACTAGTATCCTCCATCGCGGATTCGCCGCACTGGTCCTAGACCCAATCATTGACGGATTTCACCTCACTCGAGTCCTTATGGATGGCGGTAGCAGCCTGAACCTACTTTACCAGGACACAGTGCACAAAATGGGTATAGACCCGTCAAGGATCAAACCCACAAAAACAACCTTTAAAGGCGTCATACCAGGTGTAGAGGCCCATTGCACAGGCTCAGTCACACTGGAAGTGGTCATCGGATCCCCGGATAACTTCCGAAGCCAAGAGTTAATCTTTGATATAGTCCCGTTCCGCAGTGGTTATCATGCACTGCTCGGGCGAACCGCATTTGTGAGATTCAGTGTGGTACCGCATTATGCATACCTCAAGCTCAAGATGCAAGGACCTCAGGGGGTCATTACAGTTAATGGAAACACAGAGCGCTCTCTCCGAATGAAGGAGCACACTGCGGCCCTCGCAGCGGAAGCGGAAAGCAGCCTCTTAAGGCAATCCACCAGTTCGACATTTAAGGACCCAAACACCTTCAAGTGCGCCCGGAGTAATCAGCAACAAGACCGCCTGGCACGTTCCGAGCTCGCATAGCAAGGCGGCCCCCACCCCAGCCCAAGCCAAACGGCAAAATTCATGCCACGCATACATAATTACGCATTAAAAATACCATGGGCACAGGTGGGGAGGGGGGCATGACTACGGCACGCCCCAAGACGCAGCTTAAACCGCACTAGGGGCTTCCCTTTTTTGTTATTTTCTTTTTAGGACTTTAATCTCTGGAAACCCGGTCCGGTAACATGATTGCCGAACATATGATGCAGCAACCAAGAAGGCAGAAAGCTACGTCACACCATGGAACTCCCAGGTGGATTACGATAACGAGTGTAATACTTGCCTTAACTATTCTTCAGCTCGCCCTTGGAGGGGACATAGTCCTACTTTTTGCTTATTGCACTGCATGTATCATTCTGCTTTAACACACCTTTTTGAATAAACAATGCATAGCATTAAGACTATTATTGCATTCTTCTTTATATATATATATATATATATATATATATATATATATATATATATATGTTCATTCATGACATCCAGCACCCATACACTCTGGTACGGCCAATACGCTAGGGGCTTAGGCATACCCCACAATACGGCATGAGTAGTCCGGACACTTTCAACAGTGCGGCACCCCGAACTTATAGCATTATATGCATCATCTCCGAATCATGTCTTGGGTTAATAGTTGGGTTTTCCCAGCTCCCATGTTTTGGTACCTTACGTTCCGCTATATCGGCTAAGGTAGCACTGGGAGAACTACTACGATTGTGCCCCGGTTCTGCTGGGCTAAGCACCTCAGTAGAGAAAGCTAAAACAGACTCTCATGATAAGGTGAGAGACTGGTCGCTGTTCGAGAGGTTTTTCGAGTCCTTAAAGACTTATGCCGCTTAGAGCGAGGACTCGGCCCTAACCGGCTTAAGGCGTGTATCGCGCCCCAAGTTAGGCCTTCCGAACACTAGGGGCTTCGCCGAAATTTAAAATTATAGAATTCTATGGCTAAGTGAGAGTGATAACGCATTATAGTCCGATTGCCTTGTTCGTTGTGCTGAGCACCTGCCTCGAAGGACCCAAAAATGGGAATAAGAGTGCTCAGGTTTATCCCGAACACCCCAGCACTCGTGGCATGGTGATAGAAGCTGACGACTAGCCATCTCTCAGATTTGATAAACAGGCGAACAGAAGGTAATATTTTAAATTCAAACAAGCTTTGCATAGCGCATATGAACAAGTTTTCATGAATACAGGATTACATGAGCGGGTTTACTCAAATATTGTATCTTCAGTACACTCGTCCGCTACGAGACGGGCACCCTTTAGGACACCCTCATAGTACATCTCGGGGTGGCGATGCTCCTTGCCCTCCGGCGGCCCTTCCTTGATCAGCTTCACGGCGTCTAGCTTGGCACATTGCACCTTCACACGGGCGAAAGCCCGACGTGCACCTTCGATGCAGACGGACCGCTTGACGACTTCCAGCCGTGGGCAGGCATCCACAAGCCGCCTCACCAGGCAGAAGTAGCTATTCGGAAGGGCGTCGCCAGGCCATAGCTGGACTATAAAGCCCTTCATGGCCTGTTCGGCCGCCTTGTGTAGCTCGACCAGCAGTTTTAGTTGGTCACTCAAAGGCATCGGTTGTTCGGTCCCAGTATATTAGGCCCAGAACAACTTCTCTATTGACCTTCCCTCCTCGGCCTGGTAAAACGTTGCGGCACCGACACACTGCGGGGCAAATCTGCGAATGCTCCTGGAGAGATCCGGATTCGGGTAAGTAACAAGTAATTTACTTTCACATGCTTGCTTTGCATATAGAATGCCTTACCCGTCGCTATCTTCTTCATCGCATCAATCTCCTGGAGGGCCTTTTGGGCTTCGGCCTTGGCATACTTCGCGCTCTCGAGGGCCGCGGCAAGCTCAGACTCTCGCGTCTTCAAGTCAAGCTCCAACGCCTCGTGCTTTGTCACGAGAGCGTGGAGCTCTTGCTGCACCTCGCCAACCCGAGCCTCCTGCCTTTCCCGCTCGGTGCGCTCCTTGGCCGCTTTGTTTTCGGCCTCGGATAGCGCTTGCTTCAGGGTCGCCACCTCGGTCGTGGCCCCTGGAAAATTTATGATAATCTTGTCATTTTGCAATCGCTTTCCTTTTATATAGACCCATAGACTAGGTACTACTTACCTTTGTTCTCCTCGAGATGCCTCTTGGCAAGGCCGAGCTCTTCCTTGGACCCTTTAAGGTCCTGCTTCAGTGCGGCGACCTCCGCAGTCAATGCGGCAGAGGCCAGCAGCGAAGCCTACATACGCATATAGACATACTTATATTAGACTCCTGCGATATTGTTTGATCCTCTGTTTGGCTTTTCTTTGTGAACACCGAACAGAGCATGAGGGGCTACTATCTATGCGGTAACATTTCTCCTATATTTCAAAAACTTACCTCAAAGCCTGTTAGAAGGCTGGCACAGGCTTCAGTCAGTCCGCGCTTGGCAGACTGAACCTTCTGGACCACCGCACTCATAATAGTGCGGTGCTCTTCGTCAATGGAAGCGCTGCGAAGCGGTCCCAGCAGATTGTCCGGTGCCTCTAGATGGGAAGAGGTCACTGGCACAGGCGTCTTGCCCCTCTTAGAAGGAGGCTGCCTGCCCGAGTCCTGAACCACTTGAGGTTCTGGCGCGGTGTTCGGCCGAGGGCCAAACTCGGAGCCCTCGGGGGCTTTGCTCCCCCTGCTCCCGGAGTCCGGAAGGTCGCTTTGAGGCACCTCCGGGACTGTCTCCCCTCGACCCAGTGCCTCTTGAGACAACACCTCGGCGTTGTCCGTAGGGCAAGGGGAGGTGGCGGTTGGAAGTGGATCGCTATCCATATCCAACGAGCCCAGGGAGCCGTCCGACAAGGATACGTCGATACGGGTTTGGGGCGGTCTGCACAATCATAATTCAGCGTTAGGAGAAGCAGTGCGACAAAGGAATGCTATGAGTTACTCTGGTATCCGAATACTTACGACTTTGCCAGGGGCTTGGCCCTGAGCAGCCACTCGTCTTCACCTTCGGCGGCAGTGCTGGGGTAGTCCGGAAGGAGAGTCCTTCCCTTCTTGGACCCTTCGGCCCCCCCAGTAGGGGCGGCCTTCCTTTTCTTGTCTCCCCCGACTTGAGGGGAACATCTTCATCTTCCTCCTTGTCTTCGGGGGAGGAGTGTGTCGCGGAGTTATCGAACGATGAGTCCGATAACACCTGGCGCCGGGAGCTCTTTCAGGTTCCCTTGGCCTTCTTGGTCTTCTTCGGCACCTTGTAAGGAGCCGGAGTCAGCATCTCCGTCAGGAGAGCATCCGCAGTGTCTTCGGGCAGAGGGGCCGGACAGTTAATCTGCCCCGACATGTCCACCCAGTCCTGTCAAAGGCATGGAGATCAGACCCTGCACATGGTTAAGCTAGGGGAAATAAATATCCTACCGGATGTATAGAACTCACCGAATGCGCTCGGCGCTTCGCGCTTAGCCCGCGGTCCTCGGTGAGAGAGGGAGGGACCTCGGCGCCCTTGAAGAGCACCTTCCAGACGTCCTTGTGCGTCGTGTCGAAGAGCTCACTCAGAGTCTGGTGCTGGGCTGGGTCGAACTCCCACAGGTTGAAGTCCCGTTGTTGGCACAGGAGGATCCGGTGGATGAGCATGACCTGGACTATGTTGACAAGCTTGAGCTTCTTGCTTGCCATAATCCGGATACATTTCTAGAGTCCATCCAGCTCCACCGGTGAACCCCACGACAAGCCCTTCTCTTTCCAGGAATTGAGCCGTGTAGGGAATCCGGATCGAAACTCGGGGGCCGCCGCCCATTTGGTGTCGCGTGACTCAGTGATGTAGAACCAGGCCGATTGGCACCCCTTTATGGTCTCCATGAAGGAGCCCTCAAGCCATGTGACATTGGGCATCTTGCCCACCATGGTTCCGCCGCATTCTACTTGTTGGCCTCCCACCACCTTCGGCTTGATGTTAAAGGTCTTCAGCCACAGGCCGAAGTGGGGCCGGACACGGAGGAAAGCCTCAGAGACGACGATGAACGCCAAAATGTTGAGGATGAAGTTCGGGGCCAGATCATGAAAGTCCAGCCCGTAGTAGAACATGAGACCACAGACGAATGGATAAAGGGGAAACCCCAGTCCACAGAGGAAGTGGTGGAGGAAAACTACCCTCTCATGAGGTTCCGGGGTAGGAACAATCTGCCCCACAGCGGGCAGCCGATGCACGATATTCGCGGCTAATTATCCGGCGCCGCGCAGCTTTTTGATGTGCCCCTCCGTAATGGAGGAAGCCATCCATGTGCCCCCTGCTCCAGACATGTTTGGAGGAGGTTGAGGGGAAGGATGTGGACTTGGGCGTTGGAGCTCGAGTGCGCAAGAACGGATAGGCAAGGAGGAAGAAGGCATGGGTAGAAAAAGGTTAAACCTTATCCCTTTATAAGGGCGGCCGAAGCCATGCGCCCCCACTAGCCTGGTAAAACTCACTTATTCCCGAAGTGCCGTAATCGATGGCGCGGTTGGGTTACCCACGCCCCTATTGATGCGAATCCCGTAATAAGGGGGACACGATCCCTTCTTTGACAAGACGTGTCAGGAAACTGCCTCGCGTTATGTGCGGAGTTAGTTAAAGGAAACGGTTCGAATAATCTCCGGGCCATGACATAACGTCATGTTGCCGAAACGCGACAGCAGATTAGATTTCTAGAAATATTTTTCTCTCTATGATGGTATGTGGAACTTATTTTGCAGGGTCGGACACTATCCTTGTATTCAAATTCTTCCGGGGTGTATTCGGGGGAGGAACCCTCCTTGCAATGCCGAAGACAATACTGCGCGCCGGACTCGACGTCATTGAAGTCTGGTTCAGGGGCTACTAAGGGAGTCCTGGATTAGGGGGTCTCCGGACAGCCGGACTATATCCTTCGGCCGGGTTGTTGGACTATGAAGATACAAGATTGAAGACTTCGTCTCATGTCCGGATGGGACTCTACTTAGCGTGGAAGGCAAGCTATGAAGTACGGATATGGATATCTCCTCCTTTGTAACTGACCATGTGTAACCCTAACCCTCTCCGGTGTGTATATAAACCGGAGGGTTTTAGTCCGTAGGACACAATAACATACAATCATACCATAGGATAGCTTTTAGGGTTTAGCCTCTCCGATCTCGTGGTAGATAAACTCTTGTAATACTCATATCATCAAGAATAAATCAAGCAACACGTAGGGTTTTACCTCCATCAAGAGGGCCCAAACCTGGGTAAAACATCGTGTCCCCTGCCTCCTGTTACCATCCGCCTTAGACACACAGTTCGGGAACCCCTACCCGAGATCCGCCGGTTTTGACACCGATAGTGCCCAAAGTCGGATAATCATGGATGCACCAAATTATAACAGCACGCAGAAAGAAATCAGCTGGTGGGCTTCTATATAGGTCTCGAGTGAGAACACCCCTCCATAGCTGTTGAAGTTCCTCCACAAGAGGCTCCATGAACAAATCAAAATCTTTTCCAGGAATTTTTGGACCTGGGATGAGCAAGGCCATCATGTAGTTTGATTCTTTGGTGCGGACATTTGGAGGCATGTTGTAAGGGATAACAAGCACTGGCCACATGCTATATGTGGCGCTCTGGTGGCCAAATGGGTTAAATCCATCTGAAGCTAAGCCAAGTCTAATGTTTCTCGGGTCAGCAGCAAACTTTTCGTGCTTCTGATTGAAGCTTTTCCACTCACTACCATGTGATGGATGGCTCATTACATTCTAATCTCTGTAGTCCTGGTTCCTAGAATGCCACAGTACATCCTCTCTTGTTTCAGCATCATGAAATAACCTCTGCAATCTTGGTGTAATTGGAAAATGTCTCAGAACATTATGAGGAATCCTCTTCACAGCATCGCAATCTTTCCATCTTGATGATTTGCATTTTGGGCATTCCCTTAAGTTGGCATAATCCTTCCGGAACAGAAAACAATTATTCTTACAAACATGGATCATATCATATCCAAGTCCAACTGCATGAAGGAAATTCTTCATTTTACTATAGGTGTGTGGCAGCTCAGACGCATCTAGGCAAGCTTTGTGGAAAGCAGCCAACATCGCATCGAATGATTTGTTGGTCATCCGCTCAGATGTCTTCACCTGAAGAAAGGTGACCATAGCTGAGAATACTGACAGCTTATTTTCGGGGGTGATAGCCACGTTGCATTAATCCAACATGCGGGCCCACCGTTTTTCTTCTGCAGGTGAAAGTTCACGGAATGCACGAGCATTTGGTAGCATATTTTAAATGTTGGTCAAACTAACTGGCTCCTCCACCACCTCCTCCTCCTCCTCCTCTTCCACCTGAGCATCAGGCAGATCAAGATGGTGATCTGCTGCTTCCACGTAGTCAATAACATTGATGTTCACAGCTTCATCATGATGAACCCACCTAGTATATGCGACCGACATCCCATACAAGTGCAGATGATTTTGCATAGTTGACTGGGGTCTTGTAACTGAATTCATACAACTGCTACACGGGCAGAGCACATCTGATTTCGGACCATCGTACTCAGCTCTGATAAAGTTCATGAAGCTTTCAACCCCCTCGACATATGCAGCAGAGAATCTTCGAGCAGAAGTTATCCATGTCCTGTCCATCTGTTAGACATACAAATTATTTCTTCTACTATATATTACAGGAAAAACATATATGCTTTTTATGAAGTCCAGAAGAAAATACCTAGGTCGATGTCTAAAGCTATGGCAAGATATTTGGACGAGCAGATCTAAGTAATGAAATATATGTAAAGCTAATTCAGCAAACAGATTTGAGTCCTAAATTATGGCAGGCTGTTTCAGCAGTCAATGAGGCCGAGCACACAGCCATCGAACTATCGAAGGCCATTGCAGCAACAAACATCGAGTATAAAACGGTGTAGAGCTATTTCACCTAACAGATTGGCTACTAGACCATGGCAATCTACGTCACAATAAATATATGGCAAGATATTTTAGCAAATAATCGGCCTTGGCATGCCATCTCAGCTAAGCAGATTGAGTGAAGAATAGGGCAAGGAAGCTTCTTAAGCAGAGCATATTAACTATAAACTACTTCGGCGAACAATGAGATTAACATCGTCTATCAGCTAACATTCAACGCTACACCGACATGCATGGGGCCTCAGTCTAGAATGCGCGTACCGTGGGAGAAGCTGACCGCCGTGCAACTCCACACGAACGTCGCCAGCAGTGGCAGCGCTAACCGCCGTGCGCCTCCACAAGAACGTCGCCAGCGGTGGTGGCGCGGCTAGAGGACGACAGTCTACGAGAGCGTACTGTGGGAGCGAGAGGATCGCCATGCGTCCCCTTGATGAACCGCGGCACCGACGTATCGGCGTGGCGGGGAGGGCGGCTTTGGCGGAGCGAATGGAGTGGAGGGGGACGAGGGGAGGGGGTTTGGGGAATATTATTGGCTAGTTGACCGAAGGGCGCTTGAATCTAGCATTTGGGGGGAATATTTCGGTGGGGGGAGGATTTTCGCGCGGTGGGCGGGGGGAGTTTGGCACATGGTCGATTTCTCCAAGTGCAGTCCCACGTGTCAGTGAAGAGGCAAGCCGAAGTGCATTCCGTTTGCGTGAGCCGTGTGGAGGACCGAACGTGTGTGGGGTGCAATGCGACCCCGATAGGGGTGCTGTGAGTGTACCGCCTTTTTCCTTTTAAACTAGATGCTTTGCCCCCTCAAAAAAAACTTGTTGCTTTGCGCGATCCATCGATACTACTACTAGTAATCCGGTAATCCCGACTAAAATGGCGCGGCCGGGTCTTTTCCCGCGCGATATGCTGGGAGGTTGGCTTAGTTGGGTTTTTTAGGACGAGTAATGCTACACCTATGTAGTCCCAGTTACGTAATTAACATAATGTGAACGTGTGACCTGTTGATTGTAGATTGGGGGGAGGGAGGGGCCCACCACCATCAAAATCAGGGGAGGAGAGAGAGAGGCAATTTACGTTAACCCTTTCGTAGGTTCCTGTAGATGTGGAAAGATGTGAAATGCATGAATGTGCATTTGCAGATAAGGCCTTCCCTCATTCATCCTTTTCTCCCACAAGATCTTGATCTTACGTGCAACGCACGGGCATCTTGCTAGTACTCCTACAATATACTATATTATTGTGAAAGTTCATATACTGTGACCGAGATTAATGCAAACACGACAGGTTTTCTTTACATTTCGAACTTTTATAGGACAGAAAAATAAAAGAAACCCGACCCTAAACCTATTCTATGGCGGCGACCGACGTCCTCCATCTGCGACCTCCATGTACGGGGGTGGGGTTCAAGACCCGTGAGGTGAAGGTGCGGTCTACGGCGAGGAAAAGTAGAACACGGGAGACGAACCGGCCAGTTGGCACACCATGCCTTGCCGCCTCCCATGCCCTACTCATCCTCAAAGGAGTCCCTGACCTCGGCGGTGCCGGACGTTGGACGGCGGCAAGTAGGACGCGTGGCTGACGGTGCTCCCGTCGTCGGCCACCAGCGTGTCCATCGCTTGTGCGGCGACCTCGAGCTCCATCCCCGCATGTCAGTTACTCAATTGGTTCGGCCACATCAGGGGATTCGCATCCGTAGTATACTCCCTCTGTTTTTATTTACTCCACATAAAATGACGCGGGCGAGGGGAGGGGGAGGGACGTCGGTTTGCTCTCAACTACGGTCCGACAAGCGAGCGAAAACGCAAGACGAAGCGCGTTCCATTCGGTGAGCGACGTGGAGGGTCCAGCGTGCCGGGCTGCAGCGCGAACGCGACAAGAGCGATGTACACTCAAAACCGATTGACCGGTCGTCACTGGAACCACTATTTACACCAGAACCTTCGCTGCTCGACCTACGCTAGCCACTGCCCTAAAACCACACCTAATCTCTAGCCCCTTCCCCCACATTTCGATCCCCTAGCCCGCATCAAGCGTCCCCTAGTTCGCCGGACAACCATGGTTTGCCGCAAGATCATGTACCACAAGATGCTGACGCTGGAGCGCTGCGCAGAAATCGCGGCGGCGGTCGGTGCCAGAGACCTCCATTCTCAAGCTCGCCTTGCGGCGGGCCAATCCCCGAGTTCTCTGGAGCCAAGCTACGAGGAGGAGGAAGCCGATCCAATGTTGATGGCGGAGGTCAAGGCGCAGAAGGCCCCCGATGGGTATGAGACGATGGACGTCAACTTCGTGCTGGTGTCCGAATCCTCCATGGTGCAGGCGGACTAGCGGTTCAACCTGGCGATACTAAAGGAGGACCGGGAGGCAGAGGCTCAACTCGATGTGGAGCGCGCGCATGCCGCTGCCATCGAGGCTCTCCTGCAAGCGGAACCAGATGTCGTGGATGTGAATCGGGCGGCGGAGGATCAACTTGAGGCGGAGTGCGCGGATGCCGCTGCCATCGAGGCCCTCCTGCAGGCGGAACCGGACGTCCTGGACTTGAACCGGGCGCCAGAGGCTCAACTCGACGTGGAGCGCGCGGATGCCGCTCTCATCGAGGCCCTCCTGCAGGCGGAACCGGACGTCCTGGACTTGAACCAGGTGGCGGAGGCTCGACTCGACGTGGAGCGCGCGGATGCCGCTGCCATCGAGGCCCTCCTGCAGGTGGAACCGGATGTCCTCGACTTGAACCGGGCGGTGCTCTCGTCCGTGCAGAGCGCCCGCACGCTCCGCGTGAACGAGTAGCTGGAGACCAAGGACAACCACGGTGCGGAGACACACGTCGGCAGCTACGGCTGGTTCGCACCGGCAACCAAAGAGGACGAGGCCGTCTCGTTCCGCGAGCAGTGCTAGTTTTCCTTTATGTTGTTGTTTTTATGGATTGTTTGTTGTGTAAAACATATATTGTTATGCAAGTCGCTTTACTTGGGTCAGTCTACCATTTCAGGCGGTTGGATGAATATCCTACGTCTCCTAACCCTTCTTCCTCTCCTCTTCTTCTTCCCCAACAGACCACCGCACGGGCCGTACGGATACTCCCCAACATGCGGTTGGATAAACATACTCTATGAACGAAAATTATGTGTCAGCGGTAGGATGGCTGAGTTTGGTTCGTTCATATGCGACAGCACGTGTCAGTGAGGGTGCGTTCCCTTGGTTGCGTTTGCGGCGTGCAGGAGCTACTATGCATGTGAGGGTGCGGTGCGACCGCGGCGTGCAGGAGCGACCGTGTGATAGTGCGGTGCGGTGCGACCGCGACAGCCGTGCGCAAGTGTACCTCTTTTCATTTTGAAAAATTTAGTCAAGCATGGCAAAAATGTGTGGCGAAGTAAGGCAATGCAAGGCCTAGACCCAAACAGGATAAGTACATAGTACATACTACGTACTAGGAGTACTAGTGTTAAAAAAGAAAGGAGGGGTTTTCCTTCACGGGATTAATCGATAGAAATCCTCATTTCACGTGTCAATTAATGCATATTTTTTTCTCCAAAGCCCAAAGAGCTAACCATCTCACTCCTCATCGCTTGATTAATGCAGCACCATGCAAACCAACCTTCTCACTTCTGCATGCATGCAGGGGATATTAATGTCCTTGGTTGCTAGTATGAGGCAAACCCCATCAATTTTTCCTCGATTAATGTTAGTGGCCTTTTGCAAATTGTAATTTTGATATACTGGTCTTGTGTACAAAAAAAATGGAGGTAGTAACTATATTTGACTTCCTCCCCCATTGTGGTGACGTCGACGATATCTCAAACGTTGTGGTTTGACGAAGTGCATTCGATGGAGAACAACATTGAGGGAGACCACAGTAAGTCGTTCGCAAGTGCCGCCTGCAAGCCGAGACAACCGCCTTATTTGCATCCAGGAAGTCCGTTGAACCAAAGGACACGTAAATGTACTAGTACTAGTACACAATAGAGTCGTCCGTCCAGCTTAGTGCGATGAGATGGTTTCTTGAAGAAGACGATGGAGAAGCGGACTCAGCAAAGAGTGAAATGATGGTTGCTTCGTATGTGCTTTGTGATTTGACGCCTCACTGCTTTGTGATTTGTGATAGAAGGGACAGGGGCGTAGACTCTGTCCTCTATACTGTACATGCATCCAAGCACGGGAGAAAGAGGAGAGACGTTACATTTTTCGATTCCTTCAATCAATCAATCAGGGAGCTTCGGTTCCATCCTTTTGGCTTTGGCAACACTGTCCACAATGGTTCCCATGATGCCAAAAGCTATTTTCACATTTGGCTACACATTGTGGATGCCCTTAATCGTACCACTTAGTTTTGCTCCTGTGTGATATCTATACAAATCTCAATTATATTGATCTAAAAAATTATAGAATCCAGATTAGTAAAAAGGAGGTGATTTTGCTGCGTGGATGGCGGGGGAGGTTTCTTATTTTTAGAGTATGTTGTCCTAGCGGTTTGCTAACATGCGGTCCCACGTGTCAGTGCTTTACCAAGCCGATCCGCATCCCACATGAGGCAGAACAATGGCAGAAGCAACACGTGGTTAACTTGAAGAAGATGAGGGAGAAGCGGATTCAGCAACGAGTGAAATGATGGTTGCTTCATCCCTCCAACTTTTTTTAGCATTATTACTTCGTCCCTCCAACTTAACTGCGGGAAAGGTGCAGCTTTGTGATTTGACGCCTCCTTGCTCATTACTACGCCGGCGCCATGACTGGGTGCTTCACCCGGCTGCTCTGCACTGTATTCCGGTAAGGCACGTGGACCCGGTAGCTTGATGCCCCACATGTCGGCGAAAGGGACTAGAAGATTTATGAAAGCGAGCGCTCCACTCTTACGACGGAGGAGTACACGACACGACGGCCCAATGAACTGTCACTTGTACTGTATATAGTACTATAGTTTTGTTGTTTCGCACGATCCATCGATACAAACCCGATTAAACAGGAAAGGGCGGGATATTTCCCGCGTGGTATTTGATACTGGCCATACATTTCAACGGCAATTTTAATGTATGCAAACTGAATAATTAAGTAACAATATGATATCTAGTAAAACTAAAAACACATACTATGATGTATTGTGTTAGAGTGTAGTAGTAGTGTTGTATTGCATAGTTGTTAGATGTAACATCCGAGAACGTGTAGAGATGTAGTTTTGGAGGGCCTATAGAGATAAAACCGTAATACGTTCACCGAACTTTAGAATAAGCTGATTACGGTCACTATACACGTTTTGCGGTGATTATACGGTCACTTGCTCGTGGTTCAGCATCGGATTGCACTCCATTGATCGGCCAAATAGTCTTTGTGGCACCATGTTGACTAGATAAATTGACCATGTTCCTTGTGGGTCCCACCTGTCAGTTCGCATAGGGAAAAGGTCAGATAAACGCAAATTTATGCAGGCCCGACAAGACTCCACCCCGTGCGCGGGAATCACCTGGTTGTGTATGTGTCTGTCAGGGCCTGATGTGTGCGCATGCATGTGTAGGTTGAGCACTTGAGCGTGAGAGTGTGTGTTGGTTGTGTGGTGTACAGGTGTGTGCATGCATGCATGCGTGTGTGCGTGCGAGTGTTGCGTGCGTGCGTGCCTGCGTGTGTACGTGTGAGTGTTGCGTGCGTCCGTGGGTGCATGTGTTCGTGTGAGTGTTGCATGCATGCAGTTCGTGTGCATGCGTGCGTGTGTGTATAATCACCACACCAGCTCCTGTGTGTTAAAACAAACGGCTCAGCATACCAATACAAGGCCACCTTGTCCGCTGGGCCCGCGGTCATGACATCGAACCACCGTCCAATATTTTCTTGTCGTTTGTTTTCATTCTTACTAGCAAGATGCCCGTGCGTTGCACATAACATCAAGATGCATTGTGTGAGAGAAAAGGATGGATGAGGGAAGGCCTTATTTGCAAATGTGGAGAGGTGTGTGGGTACCTTTTTGCAACATTGTCATAGTTTCTTTCCTACCCGTCAGATATAAATCAGACGACCTATATTACAGGATGGCAGGCACACCATCATCACCAACTGTGTTTTTTATAAGAGTGTATTTTATCCCTACTCTTATAAAAAGCATAGTCAGTGATGATCGTGTGCCTTCCATCCTCAATATAGGCCGTCTGATCTATATTTGACGGATAGGAAGGAAATTATGGCAATTTTGCAAAAAGATACCCACACCCCTCTCCACACTTGCAAATAAGGCCTTCCCTTGTTCATCCTTTTTTCCAACAAGATAAACTACTCATACAAATGCTTCTTTATGTTCCGTGCAACACATGGGCATCTTGCTAGTATTTTATAAGAGTGTAGATGTAGAGTAGATACAGGCCGACATGTGGGCCCGGTGGTAGTGAGATAATGTGATGCAACACTAGTGGTGCCACGTGGAGTGTTTAAATGGTCAACTAGTCGTGTCTTGAGCAAATACAGAGTTGTACGGTGAGCCCGTGACTGTATAATAGCCACAATACATAAACGGTGACCGTAATGAGTGGATTCTGAAGTCCAATGTACGTATCATGCTTTCAAATCAAATACAATGATCGTCACTGTATATATCGCGAGAGAAAGATGAAACATGCGTGAATGTGCTGGGGGCTTACTTTTAGAGGACCTGGAGATAGTTTGTGTGCGTACGTGAAAGGGGCGTAGAGGGGGGGTATGCGATGGAGAGAGAGATGCTCTTCGTTTCTCTTTATTACGACTAACTTTATATATAGTATAAAAATATACAAATTCACAGTGCGGAATAAATATCATTGTGGGCACGATGCAATGCAAGGTTCATACTCCTCCATATAACTTTGTAATGTTGTATATATGTAGAAATTCTAAAATATTTTTTTGGCCACACTTTATTCAAAAGGAATGTTGTATGCAAAATAAACGTGAAGAGAGGGCTTTTTAGAACAATGGGGTACATGATGTAACATGTGTGAATGTGTAGTTGATGCATTTGGCAGGGCTAGAGAGGTATGTGTGTGTATTACTTACTCAAGAGAGGCATGGATAGAGGGGCCGACAGGGGGGCGTGGGAGAGATAGCACGAGAAATGAGAGTGGTCTAGAGAGAGAGACGAATATGATGTCACGGCGAGAGATTCCCTTGAGTGTGTATATACAAGGGGGGAGTGGATAGAGGCACCAGGAGAATATTTTTTGTGTGTGATGTTTGTGTTGGTATGTGTGGGTGTGGGAAGATAAGAGACGTGGGGGCAGAGGGTGTGTCACCGCGTGAGGTCCGGTGGGTCGACGTGAGGCTCTTCGTTCGGTTCCATGCTGTGCCACATTGGTCGGCCCGTGACGCATTGAGGGAGACCCATGGATGACTAGTCGTACAAGACAAAGATAGCATAATTGTGAAGGACTCTATGTCCACTGACAAAGGCGGCTAGGATTTGTAACCCTAGGTTCTCGGACTAAGGTAACCCCTTTATCTCTGATATTACTATTCATCCAACCTAACTTTAAGGGGCATCCTACAGAATGCTGTGCTGGAATCATACTCGTCGATTAGGAAGAGAGGTGTGAGACAATGCGTGAGAGACGGGCGTAAAGATAATGTGCGTACGGGAGACACGTAGGTAGGTCTATGTATATAGAAAGGGTCGATGGGGATTGTGTGTGTGTATCCTTGCGAGAGGAAGAGTGCTTGTGATAAAGGTTACTGAAAATAATCGTAAATGGTTACGAGAGGGAGGGAGGGTTATATCAAGAGCATGTGTGCGAGAAAGACATCTCGGGAGAGAGTGTGTGAGCATGTGTGAGAGACCACCGATGGAGAGTGAAACTACACGTACAGGACTGTTGCACACATTGATTAAAGATATAAATTGTATCCAAATATTAGGATGGGATCATGATATTTGCAATTCGCACAAGGAACGGTCATTGATCCACCAGACATCTAGATTGTATCGAATTTGAGCATGTCTATGTTATTATTTGACACAATTGATCCACATCGTTAGTATTTTGAACTCCACTGTGTGTAAAGCACATTATACATATGAAAGTTACACAATGAACATCATAAATAGCTAGCTATGAACTAGCATACATTTGAATTCAACTTAAGGTGGTTTAAAAAAATCGAATTCAACATGAAGTCCATTCAATTATTTGAATTTGATATCATGGCATTTGTAAATCATACCTAAATTATGGGGGCAACAATCTTTGCTCTGATTTTGTACATAATAGTATATGTAGTCATGTACAAAATAGATTCTAATTTAGCCCCTCCATTCCAAAATAATCGTAGTTATAGGATTTTCAAGTATCAAAATTTCAAAAAGAAGCGGATAATTTATTGAGGTTTTCAAACATACAAGGTCAAATTTAATGTTGTCTATTTAGGTCAATCCTCAAAGTTCAAGAGTACTCTAAACGTGAATGCTTGTGTTTCAAAATTTCGAAGAAGCACCAAAAGAGCCTCTACTCGCCCGAAACCGCGTGAGACCAATGTTTGGTAGTACAAGGAAATTACTTCTCTAATAACTCTGACCCGTGAAACCTACCGGCCCGACGTCCAAAGGTCTAAACCGGGGTAGGTTTGTAGCTTCATCCAGACGCCACGCAACCGCCTCAGAAAAACATTCATACACAATGGCCACCTAAGCACACATGTGTGTGGCCGAAATTGCTCCCGCCCACTATTTGGGACACCTGGGATTACCATCCTACCCCCGACCTGCAGTAGGTCCGAAATTTAAGAGGGGGCAAAGTTTGTACTTTCCCCAAACAAGCGCGTCCCATCTTCTGTTCAAAAAAGCCAAAAACAAGCGCGTCCTAGACTGAAACATGGTTCTCCCCCCTCCCCCCCCCGCCCACCTGTCCGATTCCCCATTCGTACTCCATGGGCGCAAAAACTACCTCTCCACCAGCAGCGAAACCCCGGCGTCCTCCGTCCGCCACCCCATTCCACCCATCAACCGCCACCCTCCTCCATCACGCCGGAGCCAATACCCCGACATCGTCGTCCACCGCAACCGCAAAGCCCTCCACGGCTAGTAGTTGAAGCCGAGGCTGAGCCGTCCGTACCCGAGCCAGTTCAACCACGCCGTCCTGCGCCTCACAGTTGCCGCTCCAACCTCGCCACCCTCCACCGCAACGGAGATGTTCCTGCTACGCCGTCCTTCACCGCCTCGGATCTGCTTCCCCTCCGCTGACATACGGCCACGGCAACACAATCAACAATTTGGCCATGGGTTCGTCCAAGCCTGCACCCTCCTCTAGAACATCAGTTTCCCCGGCAAAAAGAAGAAGATTGGCGCGACATGTGGAGGTGACCACACCGGCAACCGAAAACTACTCCTCTTCCTTATTCATGCAAATCTTACGTGTCTGCTTGCATGGTATTCATCCCACAGAAGACACTAGTTGGCTGCTTCTTCTTGATACTAGATGTTCCTAGTAACTCGCGGTGCACAAGGTTTCTCCTCATATACTATTTCACCTTAGCTAGAGGTCCGTCGCCCCCCTGAATTTCAATTCCTGGTCAGTTGATTCCCAATTCACGAAAGCATTCCCCAGCATAACAGGCGCTAGTCTGCCTATTACGCTGGGGAAGCAGCGCCTCGGTGTTTATCTTAGGGGCATGTGGGGCCTAGAGCTACTGGCGCCCGATCTGGAGGTCGGCCGGGATTAGAGGGATGGCCTGGGAGCACTGCCAAGAACGGCGGTGGTGTGAGGTCGAGGGGAGGGCAGGGCAGTGGAGGCAGGGGTCTGGGCCGGTGGTCTCTGGCGGTTCGAGAAAGATCGTCAACAGTGACTGGTGGGAGGTAGACGAAGGCCATCTGCCCGTTCCTTATAGATCGGACGGTTCATTAAAAAAATCGACTGACCTATTTATTTTTAGTCGACTGTTATCTTGATATGACCACATGTGGTGGTGTGCTGGAGGAGTACCTGCATTTCCTGTGCTCATATATTACAAAATCATACCGAGTAGAATCTAATTTTGTTTGCCATGCAATGTTGTAGAGCTATCATATGTCTCCTGTCATTTATTTTTCAGCCACCTGCTATCTGCTACTTTTACAGTGCACTAGTTCTGCACACACTTCACCCCTACTCTCACTATTGTGTTTTTATGCAAGGGTATTTCAGACTCTGCTGCTATGAGAGAAGCAAAAAAGAAAAGTGAGAAGTCGCTCCGGTGTCGTACGCGGATAGGCCAGACACGTTTCAGCCTTATAATAGGTGCAGTGTCAGCAGATGGAGACGGTAAACATAGCTCTGGAGTTGATGACCTCGTTCGCAATGAACCACCATCCCAGGTGCTTGCTTTAACTTCGCGGTGTCATCTGTGGTTGCATGTTCCATATGGTGTCTAGCTTGCATTCGAAAGGCCGAAGTCGGTATTTATTAAGATAAGGAAAAATATTTTTTACATGAACCACCATCCCGTGAGCACCAGAAGACAAATAGCTAGTCAGGGCACTGGCCGAGCTAGTGACAAGCCCAGCAAAGAGAGGCATCACCTGGAAGCCAACCAAAAAGCCGCGATGGTAGCGAAGCAGCCCGCCTCCCACCAGGCTCTCAGGTGCTAGATGATCATGCTCACCACTCCAGCCGGATGTCTAGCTTGTATTGCTTCCAATTTGGTTAAATTGCGTCTGCTTAGCTTACACATTATACCTTTGAATATGACATGCCTTTCTGTTTTTGGTACAGACTAGTACATCTGTGTATTAACCATGTTCCTACATCAAACTAAGCAGATGCCTGAGAGCCTGGATTACTCATTTAAAGAATGCAGCATCAGCCTCTCGACATGATTCTCAAGAAACAGCAAGGCTAGATGAAGATAGTGAACGTAGCTCTGTAGTTGATTACCGCATTTCCCCTACACTAGCATCGCAGGTGCTTGATCTAACTTGGCAGCGTGATATGTGGTTGCATGTTGCATATGGTGTCTAGATTGTAATTCTTCCAATCTGGTTAAACTACATGTGCTATTCTGCTTAGCTTATACATTATACCTGTTAATGTGACATGCCTTCCTGTATTTAGTACATTGTACATTTGTCTATTAAGCATGACCTCACATAAAACTATTGTTTTTTTTGTATCCCGCATAAATCAATATGATGGGACACCTTCAGTATATGCAGTGTGATATTAGTTGCATCTTTGATATGATTTATAGCATGCGCTGCTTCTAATTTGTTGAAATTCCATTTATGATGGGACACTTTTAACTTGGCAGAGTCATATTGGTTGCATCTTTCACGTGGTGTCTAGCTTGCATTGTTTCTTATTTGGTGAAATGGTTTATGCTTAGTTTACACAAACAGTTGTGAATATGCCATGCTGTCCTGTTTTTCGTATTATTCCATACTGGAATCATGTGTTTGCCTTACATCAAAGTAGTGATTGTCAGTATCAGGCACGAATGAGTTCTGAAGAGTGAATTTTATTGCTTTTTCTTGTCAGTTTTACTTGACAATTCAAAATCAATAAAGGGAAGGAAGTTAGCAAGGCAGCGGATGAAGGTGCTCCTTCCAAATGGAGGACCTCTACAGATTCTACTCCTCCACCCCAAGATGATTTCCAAGACAACACATGCATAGACACTCAACATAGTTGTGTTGGTGATGAGCACCTCTCCCCTACTGCACCATCACAGGTGCTCCCTCTAACTTGGCACTGTTATATGTGGTTGCATGTTATGTATGATATCTAGCTTGTATTGCTTCTAATTTTGTTGAATTTCATCTGCTTACTTTACACATTATACTTGTGACTAAGACACGTGTTCCTATTTCTAGAACATACAATATCTGTCTATCACACCATGTTCTTACATCAAAGTACATTTGTTCTGAAGAACTAAATTGTTATTCATTTTTCTTGTTGGCTTGACTTAACATGGCACAGAGAAAGAGGAACCAAGACAGAACGACAGGGAAAGGGAAGCGGAACAATCCTGCAGATTCTGCTGGTACTGATGGTGCAATAGAAGGTCAAAGTCCAATGGAAAATTGTACCGATAGGGCATCCCATGCTACACGAGCTGCAGAACAAGCCAAACAGAAACAAATAGCTGCCATCAAACAAGCAGAGACAACCCAAGTTGTTGCAACACCTTCCATAGTACCACCAGCTTCACGATTTACTCGTTGGTCAACTCAGCTAGCAGCACGTTTCCAAGCTCCCTTGCCACCTGGCACTACTTCCGAAGCACTCTTGACACAAGATGCGTTGGCAAGATTAGATGAACTTTGTGATCTTCAACAGCAAGAAGGTAGTTGCTGGAGTCAAGTTACAGTTGCATGCTTCTTTATATGTAGTCTCACAGTTTGATGTGCACTAACACTTCCTATGTTTGTTGTTGGACTAGCACCTAGGCGCAAGAGGAAACAAACATCAGGGATAATGCTCGATAGGTTAACTAAATCTAGAGGAGGAAGAATGGAGATCCGTTTTGAGGCAGGTTTAAAAAGGCCACATGATGCTACAGAGTTAGCCAAGTTAGTATCAGAGGCAACGATTGCTGTTAGGTGTCATGTACGTATCCTCCAAACATGGATTCAGTACAGGAATGACAAAGACGAAACCTAGTTCAACACCTCCCTCGACCATTTATCTATAAGTATGGTTATGTATGGAAACTAGTAATATCGTCTTGCTCTGTCCAATACTTTCTAAGTTGCTGATAATGAGACTCCCATAATTTTCAAGTTCGATAGCCAAGATGATGCAACCAGACAAGCTTGCACCCATGTTTTCAAGTCTTCTCTACGACAGTATCGGTATAAATTTAGGAAAACTCACTTTGAAGGCAAGGCTAACAGTGAACTTGCCCAAACATCTCTAGTGGAAAATATATCTGATGAAGACTGGAGAGAGGCCTCATTAAACACTGGTCTGATTCAAAGTATCATGTACATTATATATATGTGATCAAATCACATGTTGAAGTCCTATTTACGCTTGTGCCACACAAATCTATCTTCTTGTAGGTGAACTGTTCAAAGAACAAGGCTAACCATACGAAAGTGAAATTCCAACAGACGACAGGATCTCGTAGCTATATTGCACACTGCGAGGCTCTTGTAATTAACTGTTGTTTCACTCTTTTCGTTGTACCATATTATCAGATCTATATTGACTTGTTCCAAATGCAGAGGAAAGCCCGCAAGGACCAAAAAGTACCTGACCCAAATGTTGTGGAAATCTTCAAGGACTGTCACACCAGCAAGAAGAAGGGCATGACTACACCAGTCAAAGCCCCTGTTGTATGTCCTTAATCCTCATGCCTTTTAACTACTACTTACTCTGACTTGTGCCTTGAACTGCATGGTTTGCAGCCAATGTCTATTACTCTTTTCAATTTTATACACAATTGTCTTAGCGTATCATTGCACCTTACAAGGTTTAAAAGAGAGGAGTGATGTTCCATTGATCTTGACCTATAATCTAGATCCGTGTTGGACTTGCCCACACAACGTTACAATTGCCTGTTTGTCTATTCTCAGTTGTTTTGTGATATGAATGATGTCATATTATGCTTACCATATTATAAACTTCGTCCCTTTATCCTTAGCCCTCAATACAATGTGAAGAAATAGACAATACATTAGCGATGGTACATGGTCATATATTTGGAACCTGGTTTTATTATGTACTTTGCAATAAAATACAACTATTATTTTACATGGGTTCACTAGAATAAGTTCTGTATATAGACCAAAGCTATTTTGTTTGGTTTTGCTGCCTCCTTAATATCTTCTGTTCTAGTACTACTAATGTAAAACCACAACTTTTCAGCGAGCTATGGAAAAAATGGTGGAACCGCCACCTTCTAAAGGTGGCGAGGCAACTATAACCACAATGTCAGCTCTTGCTACAGTGGGTCAGTACCTGTCCACTAACAGTGCCAAAAGCACGTTCCTGCGTAATACTAGCTTGGTTGTTAAGGCAATCTCGTCCAAACTACCTCATGATCAAGATATGCAAGCTCAAAACAATGTTGTATCTGCGCTCCAAACACAAGTCCATTCCCTAACAGAGACCCTTTGTGAAACAAGGAGAGACATTGTTCGATGTTTTCAAGATATGCATGGTTTTGAAACCAGACTATCAGACATTTGCTATGTTGTTCAGGAGCCTAGGAGAACTGAAGGCGAAGGTTATGGTGCTCCATCGGACAATACAATATGAAAACGTAATAGTCAGGTCAAATGAACGGAGCTTCTGAACTTCTGGTGGTGCATTTATCTGCTAGACTGTTAACTTTTATGCCAACCTTCCTTTTGTTTTATAGTTGTAATTTGTTTTGGTGCGATACAAAATTTGTTCTTCACGTGCAGCCACCGGCTGAAGAAAACAGCAAGCCATTTTTGTATAGTGTAGGGTGTTCCCTATATTTGCACTGGTGGCGAACTTTGATGCCCACCGGCTGTAGTTAACATGGGCCTCCTACTGGCCGTAGAAACAATGGGCCTTCTAGGTGGCATAGAAACAATGGGCCTTATACGGTCGTAGACAAAATCGGCCTTCTATGGGTCGTATCATCAATGGGCCTTCTACGGGCCGTATGATCGGTTGGCCAAACATGGGCCAATAACAGACCACATTATGGCCATAAATGGGCTAGAGTTGAAATCGTTCATGGGCCGATCATAACGGGCCGTATTTTGATGATGCTATGAAAACGGCCCAACATATTAACGGGCCACAAACAGGCCGACTGTAACCACGGGCTGAATTTGGCCCACAAGCAAAAAATGAAAGTAACGGTCCGTAAGTAAACAAATGTGGAAATGAGCTCAAGAATAAATGGGCCCCGAGAAGGCCGAAAGATAACATGGGCTGTAAACGGCCCAACGGAATAATGGGCCGTTAATGAGCATAAAGTGATACACTGTTCATTATGGGCCAGTTTCACCACGTGCCGTTAATGGGTATAAAGTGATACACTGTTCACTATGGGCCGGTTTTACCACGGGCCATTAATGGGCCGAGAGTAATAAGGGCCTCATATGGTCCGAAAGACGTTGGTATAAAGTGATACACTGTTCACTACGGGCCAGTTTTACCACGGGCCATTAATGGGCCGAGAGTAATAAGGGCCTCATATGGGCTGAAAGACGTCATGGGCCATACATGGGCCGGAAGTTAAAATGGGCTGGAATTATATTGGATGGCCCAGATGACGCTACTGGGCCTAATTCGGATAGGCCGTAAATGGGCCCTGGGTTAGCGGGCTTTAAATGGGCTATATGCGAACATGCCGTTAATAGGCTTGCCGTGGGCTGGCCCGCCACCTTTTGTCCAAGTCAAACGGGCCGGCCTTTTCACAGGAATGGGCCTCTGTTGGGCCGTGCCACATGTCGACATATCATAGGCGCTTTGGGTCCAATGAGTGGATGACATCTGTCCCAACGGTGAGCCGACACGTGTTTCCTCCAGCTAATGATGATTTTACATGTGGAAAATCCCCATTGGTTGGGGCTGTTAACAGCTTATCGGATCCAAAACCGGTCCTGATAGCTTAACGGTGTTCCGTTACGGTGGATGCCACGTGGCACTTCTGTGACGCGTGATTTATCGTCATGGAAGTGGACACTTCCATGATGATAATTTTGGTAATGTCATGGAACACTTGTACGACAACACATGTATGACTATCTTGATTCTGTCATAAATTTGTCATCGATGTACATGCATGACAGAAAACATGACCTACTGTGACAAACATGTATCATCACAGAAGTGTATTTTTTTGTAGTGTAGCAAGATGACTGTGCGTTGCACGGAACATCAAGATGCATTTGTATGAGTAGTTTATCTTGTGGGAGAAAAGGATGAATGAGGGAAGGCCTTATTTGAAAATGTGGACAGGGGTGTGGGTATTTTTTTGTGAAATTGCCATAATTTCCTTCCCATCCGTCAGATATAAATCGGACGACCTATACCGTAGGATGGTAGGCACACCGTAATCAACAACTCTATTTTTTACAAGAGTAGAGTAGAGATAGAGATAGAGACTACTACTACCAATGTGCTAGCCCATGCGTTGCAATGGATCCAAAGTAGTAGAATAATACTTTTTCACGGGCTTGAAATGTAAACACTCTAGTTTTGAGATTCATATATCAGTAATAGTAAATCATGCTTCACTCAAAATATATTCCTCGGGCTGTTCTGATGAGGTGAGGGATGGGTGTGGCTGGTTTGAAGATAACAGGTTTTACAAAAATTTGATCTGTTTTTTTACATTTTGTAGCGTGGCACGGCATCCGATGCACCTAAGCGTCTGAAAAAATTTGAGTTTGGGTCGATGGCACACCCTGCGGCAAGATGCCCATGTGGGCTTCTTCTATAACTAGCCAGATGCCCGTGCATTGCAGGGAACATCAAGATGCATTTTTTTACAAAACACCTGTTGTGATTGACCCTTGCAGGAGTAATCCCATGTGTAAAAATTAATGATATCTCGAGAACTTTATCGGAAAAATGGTATCTTTGGAACAAGTTTCTCTAGTACTGCTCCTTGGAGTGAGCGGTATGCAATGCATGTGTCAGCAGACATGACAGCTTGTCCATGGAAGTTGAACCACGACGACCATCACATTTCTTGTTTCTACCACTGCCACACCCACATGCGATTCACATGACACCGCTCCAACCCACGGCACGACGTCCCTTGATGTGCGCCTCATCCCTCTTTGCCCCACTGCTCCTCTGCCTTTGTGTGCATGACATGCAGGCCAGCTGAACTGCAGCGCCCATCAACTTTCTACCACAGCCACACCCGATTGGATGCGGTTTGCCTCCTCTGCTCCTATGCTCCGATCCATACTCCTGCACCATAGAATTTTCATCCAGCCGCTGTGACACATTTCGTCCCGGGCATCAATCCTCAGCTGGAGTACTTCTGTACTACAGGTAGTACCGGCCGGTGTGGCCATCTACGCCTCGTAACGCCTCGACGCCCAGCTGTGGCATCCTCGCCACAGCGATGCCACCATCGGCCGGTTCATCTCGAACGAGTGAGTCATGAACCACACCACCACCATGAGAATGACATGTGGGCCAGCCGCATTTAAGGTCCGCATGTCATTGAATCATAGGCCGGTGCACTAAGCCACTGAAGCTCGGTCCCATGGGCCCCAAGAGGGAAATGTAACTCCTGCGTCATGCCTTGTGGTGCTGCCGCAGTACGAGCTCGTGCCAAACCCGGAATTTGTTTCTTACTACTACCAACTAGTAAGGTATACGTGCATTGCACGCATGAGATTTGGTAACCAAATCTCTACTCTTATAAAAAATAGAGTTGGTGAGGATGGTGTGGCTGCCATCCTGCAATATAGGTCAACCGATTTATATCTGACGGATAGGAAGGAAACTATGGCAATTTTGCCAAAAAAAGGTACCCACACCACTCTCCACATTTGCAAATAAGGCCTTCTCTTGTTCATCCTTTTTTCCCACAACATAAACTACTCATACAAATGCATCTTGATTTTCCGTGCAACGCATGGGCATCTTGCTAGTTATGAATAAATAACACACTATAGGATGTAAGCTTTGAATCATATATGCATGATGTAGATGTTCGTTTAATTCTTATAGTTCATCTAGTTCAAAATCAATTAGTTTTATAAAAAATCTATTTTAAGATTCATGGAATTGTGCATTGTAAAGCATAAAGTAAAAACAAATAGTGACAATTCATTTTGAAAAAAGAAGTTTGGGAAATTAAGAGATGGAAGATTCTAGAACAAAGGCGAAGTGCTTGTGTTTTGAGGTTTGTGCATTATGCTTAAGTTCAACCATGGAGGCTTCTAGATTCTACATGTGGCAGAATCTGGTGGAATGTAGATTATATCCAACGGCCAGTAGTGCTCGGATTGCCATCTTTGTACCGTCGGATTGGCTTCATCCAACGACCAACTTTCAAAGTTATTGACACATTATATCTACTCTTATAGAAAACAGAGTTGGTGATGATGGTGTGCCTTCCATCCTGCAATATAGGCCGCCCGATTTATATCTGACTGATAGAAGGAAACTATGGCAATTTTGCAACAAGATACCCACACCCCTCTCCACATTTGCAAATAAGGCCTTCCCTCGTTCATCCTTTTCTCTCACAAGATAAAGTACTCATATAAATGCAGCTTGATATTCCATGCACCGCATGGGCATCTTGCTACTAGGGGTATAGATGTGCTGGCCCGTGCGTTGCAATGGATCCAAAGTATATCTATTTAGTGGAGTGCACTCTAAACACATTATCGGTTTATTTTTCTCTAACCTTTCGTAGCCATGAAACCAAGCCACATAAGCTTCATGGGTGCCCCCCACATCATATTATTCATACTATGTTGACTAAAAAAAAGATAAATCATCCAAAACAAGATCTTCCCGTTTTTTGTTCGTACGATGTTGTGTCGTGCACGTACCTAGTTATATAGTGGTAGTACTAGTTGTAGTACAAACTTCGTACTAGTAGGAGTAGTAGTACGGAATGCTCCTACTCTATCAACGAGCCCCATCAGACACCAAATTTCTTGGCTTCCGTGCTACAACTAGATCTTCCCCTCATTTCTGTTTTCCAACCCGGCAGCGGGTGGGGTGCAGTATGCCAATAGTCGTTTTGCTCAACAACGGTCCCACATGAAAGTGAAAATGTTAGGCAACACGCCTTCCTTAGCTATGTGGCATGCCATACGGGTCGTGGAGTACTCCCGATTCCCAAGCGTGTGGGGGTGCGACGCCAATGTGGCAGGCCTTTTCCATTTACTAGCAATGTGCATGTGCATTGCGACAGATCAAAAGTAATAGAATAGTAGTACTTGTTCACAAACTTGAAAGAAATCACTCTTGTTTTGATATACTCCTAATATATTACTTTTCACTCAAAATATATTTCTCAGGCTGTTTTGATGAGGTGAGGGAGGGATGTGGTTGCTTTCAAGATAATAAGGGGTTTTCTGCAAATTGGAGTAGGGAAGTGGGCTATTGTTGCAAAAATGCCACAACTTACCTCACAACCATTAGATGCAGATCTAATGGTCAGAAACGATGGATGGCAGACACACCACCATCACCAACTGAGTCTTTTATAGGAGTAGGAGTAGAGAAACATGTATAAATTGTAACATTTGGTTCTACTCCTTGGCACGATCGATAGATAGAAATAACTATTGGAAACACTAGGGCGGGGCTATTTTCGCCAGATAAGCAGGGTACGTAGTAGCTAGGTTGGCGCATCGTCGGTTTGGTCACATGCGGTCCGACATGTTCTAGTGTTTCTAGCAAGATGCCCATGCATTGCACGAAGTTGATGGAAAAGGTAAGCACAACTTATAAATTGACGGATGGAGTACTAGTTATAGTGATGCGTATTAAATGGAATGAGAATGCAATAACATAATAAGAATTAAGGCCATGATGATGCAATCGCAGTGGTGGTTATAGGTGGCAAGAGGAAAGATGCATCCATCAATGTACAACCTCCTCCTCAACTTAGTGCGCCAGGCCACTGACCGACGGCTAAGGAGCGGCGGCTTTCCAGGCGAGGTCAAGGTGCTTCTCAGCAAAGGCATCCAAGGCTTCCAACCGGTTGAGGAAGGCCAACGTCGTAGAGTCCTCAATGGCCTTGTAGATACCTATGTACATGATTTGCTCATACATGTGGATGTGTAGGTCAACGAGTTCTTGCAGGGCGAGGTGCCTTGCGGCGAGCGCAACCTCCAGGTGGACATTCTTCGTGCCGTCGGA
This sequence comes from Triticum dicoccoides, assembly GCF_002162155.2. Lineage (NCBI taxonomy): Eukaryota > Viridiplantae > Streptophyta > Magnoliopsida > Poales > Poaceae > Triticum > Triticum dicoccoides. The sequence goes on along the minus strand of NC_041392.1, from coordinate 382,586,830 downwards.
GGGCAGTCACAGGGCCACCAGAGCTTGAGAGAGGTTCCGGCCATGGAGGCCGATTAGGGTGGTAGACAATAAGGAGCTCAGGCACGCGAGCTGGAGGAGTACGACGATGTCGTCCGCGAGCTTCTTGAGGACAGTGAACTTGTTGGTGGTGGCAACGATCATTTGGTCCAACTGAGAGTCGTAGTTGGCGTCGACGGCGGCCATCCACCGTCTGGTCGTGAACAGCGTCTGGAGACGATCCTCGAGACCATGCAGCAGGCTGGCGTCGTGGACCATCTGGCACAGCCGCTGGCCCCTCGTGCGCATCGCCGCCATGGGTCTGGAGTGAGCACTTTTGTAGTTAGTGTAGGTGCTTAGGCAAATGCTTAGGTGCGTACGATGTGGTAGATGCATTGGAATGTAGATGCATTCACATCGTGCAGCCTGTTTTCTCGGTCCTTCTCCCATTACTTCCCTCATGCATTCACGATGCTAATTGAAGGAGGGTGCATCATTGGCCATTCAACATTTCGGGAACCGCTACCCCTCCCTCGTCTGCATTAAAGCTCTATCGGGAACTGCACCGCACCTGTCAAATTGAATAGTACTGCACTGCCCGCTGCAAGCCCGGCTGAACACGCCTCCTCGCCTCCATCAAAACTCTCCGTTCAACCCGCACACAAACCGAGAAACCTACTCCGGCCACACGTCCATTCATGAGTGGGCCGGAATTAAACGCAACACCGGCCGAGCTCCTCCTGTCTGACCTCAGTTTAAACGAGGCCAGACGCCGAGCAAGCTCCTACCGTCCGCCCTCTATTAAAACGAGGCCAGACAGACAGTGGGCAAGAATCGCACCCCTCCGCCGCTCCCCCATCTCCTCCTTCACCATTTTCTCCACTCTTTCGATGGCTTCCGACGAGCCGTTCTCGGGCATACTACCCGGCTGGGTGGCCCGCCGAGCCCTCCGGATACAGGCGAGGCCGCTCGGTAGTTCACCAATCTCGCTTGGCCCAATGGAGCCAGTTGGTGCCCTAGGCCGGCGCGTGGTTCAACAACTCGCTGCTCTAGTTCCGCTCGATGAGGACTGGCGAGTTGCTCCACGCCGGCACGGCGGCGAGCATGATAGTACGGGCGTCGTCGCTGCCGCGTCGTACCGCTCCAGTAGTGGCTGCGCCTCCCGTGTCCGTGGCCGCGCCTCCCATGCCGGCGGCAACGTCATGCGGGCAGAGACAGAAGCTGGGTGCATGGAGAGCGACGAGTCGGTTTCCAGCTTCTTCGTGTCCGCTGCCATCATCGAGGAGAAGTAGATCACGGGAGGCTGCCGCCACTTGGGTCCCATGAAGGCCACCGCCGAGGCGACGTGTCAGGACCCCGATTCCAAGTCACACCGATCTAGCCTATAACACCTCATGTCACTTTGCGGCCTCACACACGATATTCCCACGGGTGTCTCCTTACCATGGCCCTGGACCGTTTGCGCCTTTTGGCTCACGTATATGATAGTGTCGCTAGCATCCATATGACAGAGAACCCGGGCCGACATTACTAGTCGTGAACCCAAAGTGGCACTAACTTATGGGGACAGGCATACATGAATCAACATCTAGCATGTCGGTCAACAGCGTATGAATCCGGGCTGTAGCAACTGGGCTAATAGGACTCCGGGAACCCGGGCCGTAGCAGGCTAGCAGGACTCCGGATGTCTCCGCGTGACATTTCCCCGAAGGGACATACAAAGGAACAAAGTGAATCACATGCCGGCCAGTCTAAGTGTTCTGGAGCAGCAGTGCTGGGCTAGTAGGACTCTGGTAAACCAGGCTGTAGCGGACTACCAAGGCTCAGTGGAAGCACCAGACTACATTTCCCCATAAGAGAGGCTACCAAGGATAAACAACTAGATTGTTGGATCCCACACATACCAAGCATTTCAATAACATACACACAATATGCTCGATATGTGCAAATACAACATGGCATCACAACAAAACTCAATGACTCAGTATTTATTCATTAGGCTCCAAGGAGCAAGATATTACAAACATGGGTCTCATGACCCAACATTCAGAGCATACAAGTCAAAGCACATGCAGAAGCTTAACTTGTCTGAGTATAGACAACTACAAATGAAAAATGGCTGAGAAGCCTGACTATCTACAAGACCCTGCCGAGGGCACAAGATCGTAGCTGAGGTAACAAGCTAAACATCGAAGTCCACACGGAACTGCTAGCGAGACTGAAGTCTCTCTGCAAAACATAAATTAAGCAAATGTGAGTACAAATGTACTCAACAAGACTTACATCAGAACTAACTACATATGCATCATTATCAACAAAGGGATGGTGGGGTTTAACTGCAGCAAGCCAGATTTGACTCAGTGGCTAACCTAAACTACTACTGCAAGTAACTCTTTTGAGGTGGCGCACACGAGTCCACATATTCACCAATCAACACACCACTATGGATCCGCTCCCATCTCCCTAGGAGAACGCCATCCATAGCACTCACGCTTATCTTGCGCATTTTAGAGTATCCACTCTCTCTTGTCTATGAACTGTACAGGCAACCAAGTAGTCCTTTACCGCGCATGCGACTATTCGAATAGATGATGTTAACCCTGCAGGGGTGTACTTCTTCGTACACGCTCTCACCACTTACTGTCGTTTACACGACATGTACTCGGCAACCTTCAAGCGGAAACCCAACGAGGGTGTCGGCCACGGCCTACCTAAACACTCAAGTCTCTAGTCCAGGTTTATCGCCTATCCAGGTTCCATCCGCAGGGAGTCCAGCCGAGGTTTCCACATACGTCCCCGAATGATGTGTACAGGGTTCCGAGACACCAAACGGGCACCCGGCATACCCGGCCACGGTGTATCTACCGCATCATAGCCCACCCCTAGGGTCAGCGCTACGCATGGCCGCCAACACATATCCTATAAACACCAGAAACTAGTTGCAACTCCTGGACAGAGGACTAGGGTGGTTAAGAAGCCGAGAGGGTCCATTGGTTTTGGGCCCAATGCATGGTAGTAGCTGGTTCTTAAATCACACATACAGATCTCGGTGCTTAAGGATGGTTCCAATGAAAAAATCCACCATGTACTCCTACGTGGCCTCTCATCGATACCTTTACCAAATCGTGTTCACACACTTAGCTCACGCACAGTAGGACATGTTCATCACCATTCTAATCCATCCCTGATGAATCATACCTGACTCAACTCTAAGCAGTAGCAGGCATGACAAACAAGCATTAATGAGTAGGCACATCAGGGCTCAAACAACTCCTACTCATGCTAGTGGGTTACATCTATTTACTGTGGCAATGACAGGTCATGTAGAGGAAAAGGGGTTCAACTACCGCAACATGTAACAGTTGAATCGTTGTTGTTCTAATGAAGTAAAAGAGAGCATGAGCAAGAGAGTGGGATTGTATCGGAATGAACAAGGGGGTTTTGCTTGCCTGGCACTTCTGAAGATGATATAGCTCTTCATCGGTGTCATTGATAACATCGTCGAAACCACGTCTACTGAGATGGGACAAATACTGGCAACAAACAAGGAACACAATCAACGCAATTCAAAAATATGATATATGATCATGACATGGCAACATGTTGGTGTTTGGGCTAATGCAACTAGCAACCATTTAAATGAAGTCCATATGAACCAAGGGTTCATATTCAAACTCCATATTTAGCATTTAAAATGCCATTATCATGTTTCCACTTCTAAAGTGGTATAAGTTGGTTGAATATGCATGAAAGTAGCATAAATGGATAGATTGCATTTTTCTGATAATTTTTCATATATGAATTATTTCATTTGGAGTTACGGATTAATTTCTATGAATTTTAGAAGTTTTGGGCATTTTCTGGAATTTCCTGAATAAGAATAATCCAGTAAATGGGTTAGTGCATCAGCATTGCGTCAGGGTGACATCAGCAGTCAACGGAGACGGTCCAGGTCAAACCTGACTTGTGGGGCCCATTAGTCAGTGTCACATTGCTGGCTTAGGTCACTGATGGGTGGGGTCGGTCAAGGGCCACGTTAGCAAGGTTAAAGCTGACGCCTGGGGCCATGCTACCTCTTGAGCACTGCGTTGGATTTCCCCGAAGAGGAGAAGATGATGCAGCAAAGTAGCGTAAGTATTTCCCTCAGTTTTTGAGAACCAAGGTATCAATCCAGTAGGAGGCTACGCGCGAGTCCCTTGTACCTACACAAAAATAATAGCTCAATGCAACCAACGCGCTTAGGGGTTGTCAATCCCTTCGCGGTCACTTACGAAAGTGAGATCTGATAGAGATGATAAATAATATTTTTTGTATTTTTGGTATAGAGATGCAAAGTGAAAAGTAAAAGGCAAAGTAAAAAAAGCAAAGCAATAATAAAGTAATGGAGATTGATATGATGAGAAAGAGACCCGGGGGCATAGGTTTCACTCGTGGCTTCTCTCAAGAGCATAAGTATTCAATGGTGGGTGAACAAATTACTATTGAGCAATTGACAGAATTGAGCATAGTTATGAGAATATCTAGGTATGATCATGTATATAGGCATCACATCCGAGACAAGTAGACCGACTCCTGCCTGCATCTACTACTATTACACCACTCATCGACCGCTATCCAGCACGCATCTAGAGTATTAAGTTAAAAGCAGAGTAACGCCTTAAGCAAGATGACATGATGTAGAGGGATAGTTTCATGCAATATGATAAAAAAACCATCTTGTTATCCTCGATGGCAACAATACAATACGTGCCTTGCTGCCCCTTCTGTCACTAGGAAAGGACACCGCAAGATCGAACCCAAAGCTAAGCACTTCTCCCATGGCAAGAAAAACCAATCTAGTAGGCCAAACCAAACTAATAATTCGAAGAGACTTGCAAAGATCACCAATCATACATAAAAGAATTCAGAGAAGATTCAAATATTATTCATAGATAGACTGGATCATAAACCCACAATTCATCGGTCTCAACAAACACACCAGAAAAAGAAGATTACATCGAATAGATCTCCACGAGAGAGGGGGAGAAAATTGTATTGAGATCCAAAAAGAGAGAATAAGCCATCTAGCTACTAACTATGGACCCATAGGTCTAAAGTAAACTACTCACACTTCATCGGAGGGGCTTGGATGATGATGTAGAAGCCCTCCGTGATCGATGTCCCCTCCGGCGGAGCTCCGGAACAGGCCCCAAGATGGGATCTCGTGGATACAGAAAGTTGCGGTAGTGGAATTAGGTTTTTGGCTCCGTATCTGATCCTTTGGGGTACGTGGGTATATATAGGAGGAAGAAGTACGTTGGTGGAGCAACAGGGGGCCCACGAGGGTGGAGGGCGCGCCTGGCGGGGGGCAGGCGTGCCCCCCTACCTTGTGGCCTCCTGTTAATTGGCTTGACATAGGGTCCAAGTCTCCTGAGTTGTATTCGGTGAGAAAATCATGTTCTCAAAGGTTTCATTACGTTTGGACTCCGTTTGATATTCCTTTTCTTCGAAACCCTAAAACAGGCAAAAAGTAGCAATTCTGGGCTGGGCCTCCGGTTAATAGGTTATTCCCAACAATAATATAAAAGTGGATAATAAAGCCCAATAATGTCCAAAACAGTAGATAATATAGCATGGAGCAATCAAAAATTATAGATACGTTGGAGACGTATCAAGCATCCCCAAGCTTAATTCGTGCTCATCCTCGAGTAGGTAAATTATAAAAACAGAATTTTTGATGCGGAGTGCTACTTGGCATAATTTTAATGTAATTCTTCTTAATTGTGGTATGAATTTTCAGATCCGAAAGATTCAAGACAAAAGTTCGTATTGACATAAAAATGATAATACTTCAAGCATACTAGGTAAGCAATTATGTCTTCTCAAAATAACATGGCCAAAGAAAGTTCATCCCTACAAAATCATATAGTTTAGTCATGTTTCATTTTCGTCACACAAGAATGCTCTCATCATGCACAACCACGATGACAAGCCAATCAATTGTTTCATACTTTAGTACTCTCAAACCTATAAACTTTCACGCAATATATGAACGCGAGCCATGGACATAGCACTATAGGTGGAATAGAATATAATGAGGGGGTTATGTGGAGAAGACAAAAAAGGAGGAAGTCTCACATCAACGAGGCTAATCAATGGGCTATGGAGATGCCCACCGATTGATGTTCATGCAAGGAGTAGTGATTTCCATGCAACGGATGCACTAGAGCTATAAATGTATGAAAGCTCAACAAAACAAACTAGTGGGTGTGCATCCAACTTGCTTGCTCACGAAGACCTAGGGCACTTGAGGAGGCCCATTGTTGGAATATACAAGCCAAGTTCTATAATGAAAAATTCCCACTAGTATATGAAAGTGATAACATGAGAGACTCTCTACTATGAAGATCATGGTGCTACTTTGAAGCACAAGTGTGGTAAAACGATAGTAACATTGTCCCTTCCCTCTTTTTCTCTCATTTTTTGGGCCTTCTTTTTTTATGGCCTTTCTCTTTTTTTGGGGACTTCTCTTTTTTTATGGACTTCATCTTTTTTTATTCCTCACTTGGGACAATGCTCTAATAATGATGATCATCACACTTCTATTTATTTACAACTCAATGATTACAACTCGATACTAGAACAAAGATGACTCTATATGAATGCCTCTGGCGGTGTACTGGGATATGCAATGAACCAAGAGTGACATGTATGAAAGAATTATGAATGGTGGCTTTGCCACAAATACTATGTCAACTACATAATCATGCTAAGCAATATGACAATGATGAATGTGTCATGATGAACAGAATGATGGAAAGTTGCATGGCAATATATCTCGGAATGGCTATGGAAATGCCATAATAGGTAGGTATGGTGGCTGTTTTGAGGAAGATATAAGGAGGTTTATGTGTGAAAGAGCGTATCATATCACGGGGTTTGGATGCACCAGCGAAGTTTGCGCCAACTCTCAATGTGAGAAAGGGCAATGCACGGTACCGAAGAGGCTAGCAAGGATGGAAGGGTGAGAGTGCGTATAATCCATGGACTCAACATTAGTCATAGAGAACTCACATACTTATTGCAAAAATCTACAAGTCATCAAAAACCTCGGCACTACGCGCATGCTCCTAGGGGGATAGATTGGTAGGAAAAGACCATCGCTTGTCCCCGACCACCACTCATAAGGAAGACAATCAAATAACACCTCATGTTTCAAATTTGTTGCATAATGTTTACCATACGTGCATGCTACGGGACTTGCAAACTTCAACACAAGTATTTCTCAATTTCACAACTACTCAACTAGCATGACTTTGATATTATGAGCTCCACATCTCAAAACAGTCATCAAGCATCAAACTTTTCTTAGTATTAAACACACTCATAAGAAAGTTTTATTATTAATCTAGCATACCAAGCATATTAGGATTTTAAGCAAATTACCATGCTATTAAGACTCTGAAAATAATCTAAGTGAAGCATGAGATATCAATATTTTCTATAAAACAAATCCACCAATGTGATCTAAAAGATATAAGTGAAGCACTAGAGAAAAATTATAAATTCAAAAGATATAAGTGAAGCACTAGAGTAAAACTATAGAGCTCAAAAGATATAAGTGAAGCACATAGAGTATTCTATCAAATTCCAAATTATGTATGGCTCTCTCAAAAGGTGTGTACAGCAAGGATGACTGTGGTAGACTAACAAGCAAATACTCAAATCATAAAAGACGCTCCAAGCAAAACACATATCATGTGGTGAATAAAAATGTAGCTCCAAGTAAAGTTACCGATAGAAGTAGATGAAAGAGGGGATGCCTTCCGGGGCATCCCCAAGCTTTGGCCTTTAGGTGTCCTTAGATTATATTGGGGGTGCCATGGGCATCCCCAAGCTTAGGCTCTTGCCAATCCTTGTTTCATAATCCATCAAATCTTTACCCAAAACATGAAAACTTCACAACACAAAACTTAAAGTAGAAAATCTCGTGAGCTCCGTTAGCGAAAGAAAACAAAAGACCACTTGAAGGTACTGTAATTAACTCATTCTTTATTTATATGGGTGTTATACATACTGTATTCCAACTTCTCTATGGTTCATAAACTATTTTACTAGCCATAGATTCATCAAAATAAGCAAACAACACACGAAAAAACAGAATCTGTCAAAAACAGAACAGTCTGTAGTAATCTGTAGCTAGCGCAAGATCTGGAATCCCCAAAATTCTAAAATAAATTGCTGGACGTGAGGAATTTATATATTAATCATCTGCAAAAAGAATTAACTAAATAGCACTCTCCAAATAAAAATGACAGAACTTCTCGTGAGCGTTAAAGTTTCTGTTTTTTACAGCAAGTTCAACAAGACTTTCCCCAAGTCTCCCCAACGGTTCTACTTGGCACAAATACTAATTAAACAAAAAAACACAACCAAAGCAAAGGCTAAATAAATTATTTATTGAATAACAGCAAGGATAAATATTGGGTTGTCTCCCAACAAGCGCTTTTCTTTAAGGCCTTATAGCTAGGCATAATATTTCAATGATGCTCAGATGAAAGACAAGAATTGAAGCACAAAGAGAGCATCATAAAACACGTGACAAACACATATAAGTCTAACATACTTCCTATGCATAGGCATCTTATAGGCAAACAAATTATCAAGGAAAGCAAAAACTAGCATATGCGAGGAAGCGGAAAGAAACAATGGCAATCTCAACATAATGAGAGGTAATTTAGTAACATGAAAATTTCTACCACCATATTTTCCTCTCTCGTAATAATTACATGTAGGATCATAAGCAAAGTCATGAATATAGCTATCACAAAACATATTCTTAACAAGATCCACATGTATGCAAAGTTGAAACTCTTCCAAAATAGTGGGATTAACATTAACGAACATCATGACCTCTCCAAACCCACTTTCAATAATATTGCAAACACTATTATCAATCTCATATTCATCATGGGGCTTAAATAAATTTTCAATATCATAAGAAGAATCACCCCAATCATGGTCATTACAACAAGTAGTAGACATAGCAAAACTAGCATCCCCAAGCTTAGGGTTTTGCATATTATTAGCACAATTGACATCAAGAGAATTTATAGTAAAATCATTGCAATCATGCTTTTTATTCAAAGATCTATTGTGAATCGCTTCATAAATTAATTCATCACACTTTTCTGATTCACGAATTTCAAGCAAAACTTCATAAAGATAATCTAGTGCACAAAACTCACCAGCAATTGGTTCATCATAATTGGATCTCTAAACAAGATTAGCAAGTGGGTGAAGATCCATAGATCTTAGGTTCTCTATTTAGTAATAAATAAACAACTATTCCAACCATACGAGCAAACAAGAAATGGGCAGAAAGAGGCAAATAGAGAAAGAGAGGGAGGATAGAGAGAGAGAGGGCGAAAAAATAGCAAGGGTGAAGTGGGGGGGAGGAAAACGAGAGGCAAATGGCAAATAATGTAATGCGGGAGAGAAGGGTATGTGATGGGTACTTGATATGTTGACTTTTGCGTAGACCTCCCCGGCAACAGCGCCAGAAATTCTTCTTGCTACCTCTTGAGCACTGCGTTGGATTTCCCCGAAGAGGAGAGGATGATGCAGCAAAGTAGCGTAAGTATTTCCCTCAGTTTTTGAGAACCAAGGTATCAATCCAGTAGGAGGCTACGCACGAGTCCCTCGCACCTACACAAAAACAATAGCTCAACGCAACCAACGCGCTTAGGGGTTGTCAATCCCTTCACGGTCACTTACGAAAGTGAGATCTGATAGAGATGATAAATAATATTTTTGGTATAGAGATGCAAAGTGAAAAGTAAAAGGCAAAGTAAAAAAAGCAAAGCAATAATAAAGTGATGGAGATTGATATGATGAGAAAGAGACCCGGGGGCCATAGGTTTCACTAGTGGCTTCTCTCAAGAGCATAAGTATTCTACGGTGGGTGAACAAATTACTGTTGAGCAATTGACAGAATTGAGCATAGTTATGAGAATATCTAGGTACGATCATGTATATAGGCATCACATCCGAGACAAGTAGACCGACTCCTGCCTGCATCTACTACTATTACACCACTCATCGACCGCTATCCAGCACGCATCTAGAGTATTAAGTTAAAAGCAGAGTAACGCCTTAAGCAAGATGACATGATGTAGAGGGATAGTTTCATGCAATATGATAAAAAAACCATCTTGTTATCCTCAATGGCAACAATACAATACGTGCCTTGCTGTCCCTTCTGTCACTGGGAAAGGACACCGCAAGATCGAACCCAAAACTAAGCACTTCTCCCATGGCAAGAAAAACCAATCTAGTAGGCCAAACCAAACTGATAATTCGAAGAGACTTGCAAAGATAACCAATCATACATAAAAGAATTCAGAGAAGATTTAAATATTATTCATAGATAGACTGGATCATAAACCCACAATTCATCGGTCTCAACAAACACACCGCAAAAAGAAGATTACATCAAATAGATCTCCACGAGAGAGGGGGAGAACATTGTATTGAGATCCAAAAAGAGAGAAGAAGCCATCTAGCTACTAACTATGGAACCGTAGGTCTGAAGTAAACTACTCACACTTCATCAAAGGGGCTTGGATGATGATGTAGAAGCCCTCCGTGATCGATGCCCCCTCCAGCGGAGCTCCGGAACAGGCCCCAAGATGGGATCTCGTGGATACAGAAAGTTGCGGCGGTGGAATTAGGTTTTTGGCTCCATATCTGATTGTTTGGGGGTACGTGGGTATATATAGGAGGGAGAAGTACATCGGTGGAGCAACAGGGGGCCACGAGGGTGGAGGGCGCGCCTGGGGGGGGGGGGCAGGCGTGCCCCCCTACCTCGTGGCTCCTGTTAATTGGCTTGACGTAGGGTCCAAGTCTCCTGAGTTGTATTCGGTGAGAAAATCATGTTCTCGAAGGTTTCATTACGTTTGGACTCCGTTTGATATTCCTTTTCTTCGAAACCCTAAAACAGGCAAAAAGCAGCAATTCTGGGCTGGGCCTCCGGTTAATAGGTTAGTCCCAACAATAATATAAAAGTGGATAATAAAGCCCAATAATGTCCAAAACAGTAGATAATATAGCATGGAGCAATCAAAAATTATAGATACGTGACGTATCAGGCCACTGTGGTTAGTTAAAACTAAACAGGCACTAAACCGTGTTTAATTAGGCAGCGGGGCCTAGTTGTCATTGTCGCTAAATGTTAATAAACTGGTTGTTAGCGCCTAATGACGTGCCACATCACCAGCCATCCGGCGACCTCACAGTGCAGCGGCGGCTCGCCGGAATCACGCTGGGGGCGTCGGCTGGACGTGTCGAGGGCACTAAGCGATAGCCCTTGCTCCCGCGCATCTAGCGGAGGCAGCAGAAGGTCACGGGGTCACCGGAATCGACGCTAGTGATGAGCCGAGCAGCGGCCGGAGCTACTGGCGTAATCGGGTTGGTGCTAGGGGGCACTTGGGGAGAAGCTGGTGCTGGCTACGGGCTCCTGGAGACGTGTTGAAGGCGATGGTGTGCTCGGCTTCGAGCTACAACAGCTCCAGCCACGGCGGCGACGAGGCACGAAGGCGACGAGCTTCGGCCGTGGTGGTCAGTGGGGCTAGAGGAGGGAAACAACTGCGGAGAGAGAGGGGTTGGGAGCAGGAGCTCACAGCGGGTGCGACGAGATGCTCAGCAGGCTCGGGGATGCGTTGAAGTCGACGGGGCAGCGAAGGCAATCTCCGGCGGCCGGAGGTGAAGACGGCGGCGATGGTGGCTCTCCGGGGCTTCCCGCGCCACGTGGCTCGATGGAGAGGCATAGGCAATGGTGGCGAGGCTCGTGGACAGGTCAGTGGGGCGAGGGGGAGGCGGTGGACGCGGTGGCGGCGAACGGCGGCGACGATGGCGCTCGGGTGTGCGAGAGAGAGCGAGACAGAGCAGGGAAGGAGCATGAGGGAGAGGCCAAGGGGGGTCCAGGGGTTGTGTGGCTTCATCCGGAGAGGCCCAGGGCGAAGCGGCATGTAGGAGGTGGCCAGGCGTGCGCCGGCCACATGCTCGTCCTCCTGGCAAGGAGGAAGACGACAGGGGAGGGGGCCAGGTGGGCTGGGCCACACAGTGTTGGGCTGGCTGGGGGTGCCAGGTAAGTTGAACAGGTAACCTCTCTCTCTCCTTTTATTTCGGTTTTCTATTTTCTGCTGTTTGTTTTGATTTGATCTAAATACCAAATCAATTTGAAACTTCATGAAAATAATTGTGTGAGCTAAGTGGTCTCATCCAAAGCCACACAACAATTTTCAGAATTATTGAACTTATATTTAATACATAATAAATATATATCCAATACAAATAATTATTGGGTTGGCTCAAATGCCCAAAATAGTTATTTCTGAGCTCCTGAAAATATTGACTTGAATTTTATCTCTGGCCAATATTTTCAGAGAGAAACAGGAACATTTTCTTGGACCTATTTGAAGCAATTTTTATCTTGATCATTTTCAAATTGATTTTTGGGGCTTTCACATATCCCCAATTCAATTTTATTGAAATTTAAACATGTTGCACACATGACCAGCTAGTCTAGGTCATACCAGAACTAGGGATGTGACACGACGACTACGCATTCAAGTGGTTTCTTTGCTGCTTTGTTTCTTCCAAGGACCTTCGTCGACCCCGCAAGTGTCTGCTGGACATGAGGAAGACAAAGGGATCCGCGGGCGGCCATTTAGATTAGGTAGTCCCTCTTCGGCTGGCGGGAAATATTTGTTCTAAGAATAGATAAATTGGATGTATCTATAACTAAAATAAGTCTAGATACATCCATTTCTAGGACAAGTATTTCCGAACGGAGGGAGTATTAATTATACCAAGAGAGCCGGATTAGCACCACTTAGTTCATGTAAATGTAATGAAATCCATCATGATTATACGAAGATCTGGCATTTTTAAACGAAATCCTTCATGCTTATATGAAAATAGTCCGTGTTTGCACGAATTTCATCTAGTTGGTTAGAGTTGTGAAAATGTATGCCTGATACGTCTCCAACGTATCTAGAATTTTTTATTGCTCCATGCTATATTATCTACTGTTTTGGACAATATTGGGCTTTATTATCCACTTTTATATTATTTTTGGGACTAACCTATTAACTGGAGGCCCAGCCCAGAATTGCTATTTTTTTTTGCCTATTTTAGTGTTTCGAAGAAAAGGAATATCAAACGGAGTCGAAACGGAATGAAACCAACTGGAGAAGTTATTTTTGCAAGGAAATCTACCAGAAAAACTTGGAGTGCACGTCAGGAAAGGAACGAGGGAGCCACGAGGCAGGGGCGCGCCCACCCCCCTAGGGCGCGCCCTCCACCCTCGTGGGCCCCTCGTGGCTCCCCTGACGTACTTCTTTCACCCATATATACCCACGTACCCTAAAACTATCGAGGGCCAGAATAGATTGGGAGTTCCGCCGCCAGAAGCCTCCGTAGCCACCGAAAGCCAATATAGACCCGTTCCAGCACCCTGCTGGAGGGGGAATCCTTCTCTGGTGGCCATCTTCATCATCCCGGTGCTCTCCATGACGAGGAGGGAGTAGTTCTCCCTCGGGGCTGAGGGTATGTACCAGTAGCTATGTGTTTGATCTCTCTCTCTCTCTCTCTCGTGTTCTTGAGGTGGTACGATCTTGATGTATCGCGAGCTTTGCTATTATAGTTGGATCTTATGATGTTTTCTCCCCCCTCTACTCTCTTGTAATGAATTGAGTTTCCCCTTTGAAGTTATCTTATCGGATTGAGTCTTTAAAGATTTGAGAACACTTGATGTATGTCTTGCGGTGCGTATCTGTGGTGACAATGGGATACCACGTGAATCACTTGATGTATGTTTTGGTGATCAACTGGCGGGTTCCGCCCATGAACCTATGCATAGGGGTTGGCACACGTTTTCATCGTGATTCTCCGGTAGAAACTTTGGGGCACTGTTTGAGGTTCTATGTGTTGGTTGAATAGATGAATCTGAGATTGTGTGATGCATATCGTATAATCATACCACGGATACTTGAGGTGACATTGGAGTATCTAGGTGACATTAGGGTTTTGGTTGATTTGTGTCTTAAGGTGTTATTTTAGTACGAACTCTAGGGTTTTTTGTGACACTTATTGGAATAGTCCAACAGATTGATTGGAAAGAATAACTTTGAGGTGGTTTCGTACCCTACCATAATCTCTTCGTTTGTTCTCCGCTATTAGTGACTATGGAGTGACTCTTTGTTGCATGTTGAGGGATATTTATATGATCCAATTATGTTATTATTGTTGAGGGAACTTGCACTACTGAAAGTATGAACCCTAGGCCTTGTTTCAACGCATTGAAATACCGTTTACGCTCACTTTTATCGTCAGTTACCTTGCTGTTTTTATATTTTCAGATTACAAATACCCATATCTACTATTCATATACCACTTGTATCACCATCTCTTCGCCGAACTAGTGCACCTATACAATTTACCATTGTACTGGGTGAGTTGGGGACACAAGAGACTCTTTGTTATTTGGTTGCAGGGTTGCTTGAGAGAGACCATCTTCATCCTACGCCTCCTACGGATTGATAAACCTTAGGCCATCCACTTGAGGGAAATTTGCTACTGTCCTACAAACCTCTGCACTTGGAGGCCCAACAACGTCTACAAGAAGAAGGTTGTGTAGTAGACATCAAGCTCTTTCTGGTGTCGTTGCCAGGGAGGTTAGTGCTTGAAGGTATATCTTTAGATCATGCAATCGAGTCTTTTAGTTTCTTGTTTTATCACTAGTTTAGTTTATAAAAGAAAATTGAAAAAATGGAATTGAGTTTGTCTCATACGCTTCATCTTTTTAATATCTTTCGTGAGTATGATGGAAAGGAAAATTGTGCCAAAGTGTTAGAAGAAGAATGCATTAAAATATTTGGCACTAAATATTTGAATGATGAGCATGATTGCAATGTTGTTAGTATGAACTCCTTGAATATCCATGGTACTAATGATGATTGCACTAGTTATGATGAAAATGTCTCCTATAAACATGTCAATTTTTGTGGAGTGCATTGGGTTTACAAGTACACACCAAATAAGGAAGATAGATATTGCAAGAGGCATAAGTATTTAGAAACTAAATTGTTGCAAGAAAGTCTTGATGATTGTGCTAAAAAATTCAATATTTTTCGCGCCCCTTGTGAACTTTCCAATGAACATGGTAATTTAAATCTCCAATGCAAATTGTTTCATGACCGAATCGTATCCAAAAATTGTGATAATTTGATTACCCTTGAGCATCATAAAGATCTTAGTCTTCTTTTGGGGTATGAGGAAATGAAACGTATAACTGAGGGTATTCCAAAGTTTAATCTTGATAGATTTCTTGCTTTTGATCTAGAGAAGATTTATATGTATTGTGCAGTGAATTGCATTGAAAATCCTTATATTGCCAATTACATAAAGAAAAGAAAACAAATAGAAGATGAAGAGAACACTAATGAAAGGGAAGAGACCTCCCAATATTCTCCTATTATTTCTTATGATGAATGAGGTAACGAGGAGGAGCCTCCTATTCAACCAATCTCATTAATAAGGAGCTCCAAAAAGAGGATTGAACCCACACATGATGTGGTGAAGAAGAAGAAAAGAAAAAGGAAGAGAGGTAAAAAGATATCTCTCCCAAATAATGCTGCTCCTATTACTATTGTGCCTCATGAAAATATAATTCTGGAAGATAATGATACTTCTTATGATCTTGAAAATCTTTTTGGCACTTGCTTGGAAGAATATGATAATTGCTATACTATTGGAGCTATCCATACTATTAATGATGAGAATGATTATGCTTATAATATGAAAAGGCCCAAGCTTGGGGATGCTATGTTTGATGAAGATGATGTTTTTGAGAATATATTTGCTGCAATTAATGTTTGTCCCAAGCTTGGGGATGCTACATTTAATGAAGATGATATTTTTAGTCTCCCAAGTTTTGATATGCAAATTTATAATGCTGATAACATGCCTCCTATTTATGATGACTATTGCGATGACACTTATGATATACAAAGTAGTGATGATTATATTTATAAAACTTTTCATGATTATGATTACCCTTTTTCTGAACATTACTCTTTTAATGTGGAAACAATTTATAGTATTCGAGTTTCTTATGATACTCCGACTATTCCGAATGAGAAGAATTTTTCTTTATGTGGAGAGTAATAAAATTTCTATGCTGGTAGATCATGAAAAGAATGCTTTAGGTGCTGGTTATATTGTTGAATTCATTCATGATGCTACTGAAAATTATTATGAGGGAGGAATATATGCTTGTAGGAATGGCAATAATATCAAGTTTCCTCTCTATGTGCTTAAAGTTTTGAAGTTATGCTTGTTTTACCATCCTATGCAAGTTGATTCTTGTTCCCACAAGTTGTTTGCTCACAAAATCCCTATGCATAGGAAGTGGGTTAGACTTAAATGTGCTAGTCATATTCTTCATGATGCTCTCTTTATGTTTCAATTCTTATCTTTTATGTGAGCATCATTGAAATCATCATGCCTAGCTAGGGGCGTTAAACGATAGCGCTTGTTGGGAGGCAACCTAATTTTATTTTTTGTTCCTTGCTTTTTGCTCCTGTTTAGTAATAAATAATTTATCTAGCCTCTGTTATGATTGAGTTTTTATGTTTTAATTAGTGTTTGTGCCAAGTAGAACATTTGGGAAGACTTGGGGAAAGTCTTTGCGATCCTGCTGTAAAAACAAAAACTTTAAGCGCTCACGAGAATTGCTGCCATGTTTATTTGGAGAGTGATATTTAGTTAATTATTTTTTAAGATGATTAATAGATAAATTCCTCAGGTACAAAAAATTATTTGAGAATTTTAGGAGTTCCAGAAGTATACGTTTGATCCAGATTACTACAGACTGTTTTGTTTTTGAAAGATTCTGTTTTCGATGTGTTGTTTGCTTATTTTGATGAATCTATGAGTATTATTGGAGCGTATGAACCATAGATAAGTTGGAATACAGTAGATATTACACTAATATGAATTTATAATGATTTCACAACAGTACCTAAGTGGTGATTTATTTTTCTTATACTAACGGAGCTTACGAGTTTTATGTTAAGTTTTGTTTTGCGAAGTTTTCAAGTTTTGGGTAAAGATTCGATGGACTATGGAATAAGGAGTGGAAAGAGCCTAAGCTTGGGGATGCCCAAGGCACCCCAAGGTAATATTCAAGGACAAACAAAAGCCTAAGCTTGGGGATGCCCCGGAAGGCATCCCCTCGGTAACTTTACTTGGAGCTATATTTTTATTCGCCACATCTTATGTGTTTTGCTTGGAGCGTCATTTTATTTTATTTAGTTTTGCTTGTTGTTTGAATAAAGTACCAAGATCTGAAATTCTTAAATGTTAGAGAGTCTTCACATAGTTGCATAATTATTCGACTACTCATTGATCTTCATTTATATCTTTCGGAGTAGTTTGTCATTTGCTCTAGTGCTTCACTTATATCCTTTTAGAGCACGGTGGTGGTTTTATTTTATAGAAATAGATGAACTCTCATGATTCACTTATATTATTTTGAGAGTCTTTAATAGCATGGTAATTTGCTTAATTAATCCTAATATGCTAGTATTCAAGATTAGTAAAAAAAATCTTCTGAGTGTTTTGAATACTAAGAGAAGTTTGATGCTTGATGATTGTTTTGAGATATGGAGGTAATAAATCAAAGTCATGCTAGTTGAGTAGTTGTCAATTTGAGAAATGCTTGTGTTGAAGTCTGCAAGTCCCGTAGCATGCACGTATGGTAAACATTGTGTAACAAATTTGAAACACGAGGTGTTATTTGATTGTCTTCCTTATGAGTGGCGGTCAGGGACGAGCGATGGTCCTTTCCTACCAATCTATCCCCCTAGGAGCATGCGCGTAGTGCCAAGGTTTTTGACGACTTGTAGATTTTTTTAATAAGTATGTGAGTTCTTTATGACTAATGTTGAGTCCATGGATTATACGCACTCTCACCCTTCCATCCTTGCTAGCCTCTTTGGTACCGTGCATTACCCTTTCTCACATTGAGAGTGGGTGTAAACCTCGCCGGTGCATCCAAACCCCGCGATATGATACACTCTTTCACACATAAACCTCCTTATACCTTCCTCAAAACAGCCACCATACCTACCTATTATGGCAGTTCCATAGCCATTCCGAGATATATTACCATGCAACTTTCCACCATTCCGTTTATTATGACACGCATCATCATTGTCATATTGCTTTGCATGATCATGTAGTTGACATCGTATTTGTGGCAAAGCCACCGTTCATAATTTTTCATACATGTCACTCTTGATTCATCGCAATCCCGGTACACCGCCGAAGGCATTCATATAGAGTCATACTTTGTTCTAGTATCGACTTGTAATCTTTGAGTTGTAAATAAATAGAAGTGTGATGATCATCATTAATAGAGCATTGTCCCAAAAAAATAAGACAGGCCAAATAAAAAAAGGGAAAGGCCAAATAAAAAAAGAAAGGCAAAAAAAGAAAGGGAAAGGTCAAAAAAAGGGACAATGCTACTATCCTTTTTCCACACTTGTGCTTCAAAGTAGCACCATGATCTTTATGCTAGAGAGTCTCTTGTTTAGTCACTTTCATATACTAGTGGGAATTTTCATTATAAAACTTGGCTTGTATATTCCAACAATGGGCCTCCTCAAGTGCCCTAGGTCTTCGTGAGCAAGCAAGTTGGATGCACACCCACGTAGTTTCTTTTGTTGAGCTTTCATACATTTATAGCTCTAGTGCATCCGTTGCATGGCAATCCCTAATCCTTGCATTAACATCAATCGACGGGCTCCTCCATAGCCCATTGATTAGCCTCGTTGCTGTGAGACATTCTCCTTTTTTGTCTTCTCCACATAACCCCCCATCATCATATTCTATTCCACCCATAGTGCTATGTCCATGGTTCGCGCTCATATATTGCGTGAAATTTTATTTGTTTGAGATTACTAAAGTATGAAACAATTGCTTGGCTTGTCATTGGGGTTGTGCATGATGAGAGCATTCTCGTGTGAAGAAAATGGAGCATGACTAAACTATATGATTTTGTAGGGATGAACTTTCTTTGGCCATGTTATTTTGAGAGGACATAATTTCTTAGTTAGTATGCTTGAAGTATTATTATTTTATGTCAATATGAACTTTTGTCTTGAATCTTTCGGATCTGAACATTTAAGAAGAATTACATTGAAATTATGCCAAGTAGCACTCCGCATCAAAAATTCTTTTTTATCATTTACCTACTCGAGGACGAGCAGGAATTAAGTTGGGGATGCTTGATACGTCTCCAACGTATCTATAATATTTGATTGCTCCATGCTATATTATCTACTGTTTTGGACAATATTGGGCTTTATTATCCACTTTTATATTCTTTTTGGGACTAACCTATTAACCGGAGGCCCAACCCAGAATTGCTGTTTTTTTGCCTATTTCAGTGTTTCAAAGAAAAGGAATATCAAATGGAGTCGAAACGGAATGAAAGCAACTGGAGAAGTTATTTTTGAAAGGAAAGCTACCGAAAAAACTTGGAGTGCACATCAGGAAAGGAACGAGGGAGCCATGAGGCAGGGGGCGCGCCCGCCACCCTCGTGGGCGCCTCGTGGGTCTCCTGACGTACTTCTTTAACCCATATATACCCACGTACCCTAAAACTATCGAGGGCCAGAATAGATTGGGAGTTCCGCCGCCAGAAGCCTCCGTAGCCACCGAAAGCTAATATAGACCTGTTCCGGCTCCCTGCCGGAGGGGGAATCCTTCTCCGGTGGCCATCTTCATCATCCCGGTGCTCTCCATGACGAGGAGGGAGTAGTTCTCCCTCGGGGCTGAGGGTATGTACCAGTAGCTATGTGTTTGATCTCTCTCTCTCTCTCTCTCGTGTTCTTGAGGTGGTACGATCTTGATGTATCACGAGCTTTGCTATTATAGTTGGATCTTATGATGTTTTCTCCCCCCTCTACTCTCTTGTAATGAATTGAGTTTCCCCTTTGAAGTTATCTTATCGGATTGAGTCTTTAAAGATTTGAGAACACTTGATGTATGTCTTGCGGTGCGTATCTGTGGTGACAATGGGAGACCACATGAATCACTTGATGTATGTTTTGGTGATCAACTTGCGGGTTCCACCCATGAACCTATGCATAGGGGTTGGCACACGTTTTCATCGTGATTCTCCGGTAGAAACTTTGGGGCACTCTTTGAGGTTCTATGTGTTGGTTGAGTAGATGAATCTGAGATTGTGTGATGCATATCGTATAATCATAACCATGGATACTTGAGGTGACATTGGAGTATCTAGGTGACATTAGGGTTTTGGTTGATTTGTGTCTTAAGGTGTTATTCTAGTACGAACTCTAGGGTTATTTGTGACACTTATAGGAATAGCCCAACGGATTGATTGGAAAGAATAACTTTGAGGTGGTTTCGTACCCTACCATAATCTCTTCGTTTGTTCTCCGCTATTAGTGACTTTGGAGTGACTCTTTGTTGCATGTTGAGGGATAGTTATATGATCCAATTATGTTATTATTGTTGAGGGAACTTGCACTAGTGAAAGTATGAACCCTAGGCCTTGTTTCAACGCATTGCAATACCGTTTACGCTCACTTTTATCGTCAGTTACCTTGCTATTTTTATATTTTCATATTACAAATACCCATATCTACTATCCATACACCACTTGTATCACCATCTCTTCGCCGAACTAGTGCACCTATACAATTTACCATTGTACTGGGTGTGTTGGGGACACAAGAGACTCTTTGTTATTTGGTTGCAGGGTTGCTTGAGAGAGACCATCTTGATCCTACGCCTCCTACGAATTGATAAACCTTAGGTCATCCAGTTGAGGGAAATTTGCTATTGTCCTACAAACCTCTGCACTTGGAGGCCCAACAACGTCTACAAGAAGAAGGTTGTGTAGTAGACATCAATGCCGCTAGCGTTTGATGTCGTCCTCCATGGAAGGAAGTGAGAGGAAATTTGCCGGCTGCCGTTGGAGATGCTCTTATGCTGGAAATAATAGAGTTACATCCAATCCATTTGAGTTGCATGTATGATTCTCCCTCTATAAAAAGTTAATTGCATGTATAGTGTACACGTGACTTGCAGGGTGGCTACAGCTTCGTAGATAAAGTTAAAAAGAAACAAGTCCATCCTTAATCTTGTATTCTAAGTACTTTGTGGGTTCCACTGTCAGTACAGTAGCGAAAGAAGTATATATTAAATAAGTAATATATAATATAAAAATATAAAGTTAAATACAGAATTTGAACTCAGGTCATCGCGTCGCAAGCATCTGGCGCTAACCAGTCTAGTACATTTTCGTTGTAGACCATGCTGGAGATATATCTCCATGTCTACTCTTATACTCCATATGTTCCTAAATATTTGTTTTTTCAGATTTCAAATGGACAACCACATGCGGATGTGTGTAGACGTATTTTAGAGTTTAGATTCACTCATTTTGCTCCGTATGTAGTCACTTGTTGAAATCTCTAAAAAGACAAATATTTATGAACAGAGGGACTAGAAAACAGAGTTGGTGATGATGGTGTGCATGCCATCCTGCAGTATAGGCCGTCGGATTTATATCTAACGGATAGGAAGGAAACTATGACAATTTTGCAAAAAGATACCCACACCCCTCTCCACGTTTGCAAATAAGGCCTTCCCTCATTCATCCTTTTCTCTACTCTTATAAGAAACAGAGTTGGTGATCATGGTGTGCCTGCCATCCTGCAATATAGGCCGTCCAATTTATATCTGACGGATATGAAGGAAACTATGGCAATTTTGCAAATATATACCCACACCCCTCTCCACATTTGCAAATAAGGCCTTCCCTCGTTCATCCTTTTCTCTCACAAGATAAACTACTCATATAAATGCATCTTGATGTTCCGTGCAACGCATGGGCATCTTGCTAGTCTCTCACAAAATAAACTACTCTTACAAATGGATCTTGATGTTTCGTGCAACGCACGGGCATCTAGCTAGTTTCTTTTCAAATATTTACTGCGATAATTGGGTTGAAGTGATATATTTTATGTCTGCCCTGAATGATTTTAGATTCACTAGTAGTAACAAAGAAAAGGTTGTTTTGTTAATTAATAGAAAACAGGGCGAAAACTATCACATGAGGCAGGTAAAAACAAGGCACACTGGGTTCAACATCATCGTCACTACAGCTGTGCGCGCGCGAGAAGTCTACATATCGACGGGGCTACGGAGAAAAAGACGTATCGAATGTGTCTGAAAGAGGCACAACAACACAATGTTTGAGAGAGAAACCAATTGATAGATTAAGATCAGATCGAGTTGTCATGCTTCTGCTGTCATTGTTGGGGTTGGGGTGGGGAGGGGGAGGGAGAGAAAGACGTATCGAGAGTGTGCGTGGTTGGCATAGAGGCACAACTAGCGAGTCTGTGTATGTCTGTGTGTGTGTGTGTGTGTGTTTGAAAGAGGAGTAGATAGATTACTATTAAGATCGAGGTGCCACCCTCCTCCTTCGGTGTCGGGTAGTGTGTGTGTGTGTGTTTGAGAAAGAAGCCAGTCGATAGATTAGTATCAAGATCGAGGTGTCACCCTACTCCTTCGGTGTCG